>NW_007456485.1:0-359 GCF_000475195.1 Diaphorina citri | reverse complement strand
TGAGGTCTAATAAGTCCGAAACAGCAGTTTTCAACTCTTCTTGTATTATTTTTTGGTGTTCATTATTGAAATAAACTTATTTTCTTTTGTTCCCAGGTCATGGTCGCAATTCAGCTGTGAACACTTCTTGGAACATCAACTTTGCTGCAACTCTGGCCTGGTCCGAAAGCAATGAAATTTACACCGGGTATTTTGAGTATAGGGTCTTCTCTTTTCAGCCCGTCCTTCCTTTATGATATACCCAATTATCATCCCCTCTTTATTCGATTTGTGTACACTACTTTGCTTAGGAAAATTAAAAAAATGTCAAACCAGGAGTTCGAACTTCAACTGTTTGAAAAAAAGTTGCTGAAATTACT
>NW_007456484.1:0-359 GCF_000475195.1 Diaphorina citri | reverse complement strand
CATCTGATATCAGGTAAACCTGACGAACGGACCTTTTCAGCCATACCTGTCAGGTCTACCTGATAGTGAGTGGCTGGCCTTACTTCTATATCAGTAGGGAATTTTTTTAAGCACCAACTAAAAAATGAACTACCTATAATAAAAAGAATCCTTACTGATAGAAGTAGGTTAAGAGCATCCAACTTTTCAGCTTTCTCTAGGTACCTATTCAAATGTCCGAGTCAAGGGAATTTCTTTTCAGACCATTAGTTCAGAAATTTGCTTCCAATTTGTTAACAACTTTTTTTTTTTTTTCAGGGATGTCTGGATTTGCTGCTTGCTGCTTGTTAATCTCATTACTTTGCTTCAAGTTCTTCACC
>NW_007456483.1:0-359 GCF_000475195.1 Diaphorina citri | reverse complement strand
TGTAAAGCAGTGTCCATACATAGTCGACGCCGACTGAAACCGTATTCTTCTCTTTAAAGCTGTGTTCACACATGGTCGACGCCGTCGACCATGTTTGAACACAGCTTTAAAGAATTAACCCATACAGAAGAATTAACATCACAAATAATGGAACTCTAAGGGTTAGGTGGTAGAGAACGCCTCTGGCCGTAACCTCGCCTAGTGGTTACCTTCCACTCAAGAGTATTATTTTTGTTATTTAGATATTTATTGGTCGCAACCTAAATGCAGCACACTTAATCACTTGCCCTGCCGTGGAAGCCAGCAATGATATTGTAGGAAAATATTGGGACGCGCGTAGGAAAATGACATAATAATCA
>NW_007456482.1:0-359 GCF_000475195.1 Diaphorina citri | reverse complement strand
GCTGGAGATTTTTGCAATAGGTCTATAATTAGTAACATTTGTCTTAGATCCAGCTTTATAAAGAGGTATCACAAAAGAATCTTTCCAGAATTGAGGAAAAACACCATCTGTAAGAGATTTGTTAAACAACAGCGTAAGGGGACGGCAAAGCTCAGCAGCACACTCTCTTAAAAGCAATGGTGGGACACCATCAGGTCCAGCAGATGACGACTTTTGAAGTGAATTGAGCTTTTTAAACACCACATCAGAAGTTAGCTGAATACGCGACAAGCAAACCAAAGACTGAGAGAGGCCAAAATCAGGGGGAATGATAACTTCGTCCGAATAAACATTTGAAAAGTGAGTAGCCAATAATTTTG
>NW_007456481.1:0-359 GCF_000475195.1 Diaphorina citri | reverse complement strand
TCGTGTTCTTGATGGTGCTTGGAGAGGAAACCATTTTTCTTGTTTCATGCTAATGTCATCAATGCTATGCTAAAAACATTATATTAAATGTATTAGGTATGAAATTACGAATAAATGTGAAACAGGTATGTTACATATTGATACAGGTTGCTACCAAACATTAGGTATATTAAATACCTGTTTTTTTAGGTATGAAATAAATGTGAAACACATTACTTCCCTTCCTAGGTATATGATATGACCTTTTTGTAATAAAATTTGACATGGCAATGAATTGACCGTGTGAAGCGAAAGGCTCAGAGTAATAATCCAAATTCCTCGCCTCGGCTGGGATTCGAACCCCCGTCTTCCGACTTGTC
>NW_007456480.1:0-359 GCF_000475195.1 Diaphorina citri | reverse complement strand
GCCAAGGCCAAGAGAGTCAGCCGTTCCTAGAACGAACATTATCTGCTTAGGATAAAGTTCGCCCCGGGCGGCCTAGCTTTTACAAGACAGGAGCACTACCCTACAAGCTTATGAACTAGGATGGCCGAAATATTGGTAAAAGATTCAAAAAAGGCCTTCAGAGTAGAGGAATGGACTCCAGACTCCAGCCTAGTTAGCTTGGTTGGTAGCGCATCTCCCTTGTAAGCGCTAGGTTGTTGGTTCAATTCCCACCCGGGGCAGATTTAATCTTGAACGTTTATCGTTCATTCTCGAAATGACTGGCTTTTTCCTATCTTGTCTTACTCCTCTCTTCGATTTATGACCATCGTTACAGCTCC
>NW_007456479.1:0-359 GCF_000475195.1 Diaphorina citri | reverse complement strand
TTTGTGAAGGAAAATAACGTGTGAAAATGCACACAATAGAAGCACTTGATGATCTGTCCAGTATCCACATCAAAGTTATATTTGTACAGTGAGTCTTGGATAATATAACAGCATTGCGTACTTTTACAGTATGGAAAAATTCAGCAGTAGATATCCAATTACATACAAACATACATAAACTGATTTAGTATATAATATAATCAATGAAACCATCAAAGTTGTCGATAATACGATAAATCATATGGTTTGACACCGAATTTAAAAGTAACGCAAACTACGAGTATGAGAAAATTCTCTGAAGTCTGAACCATTCTGTATTTTGTACATGAGGTAATTGAATCCGACCAAGGTGGTATTAT
>NW_007456478.1:0-359 GCF_000475195.1 Diaphorina citri | reverse complement strand
TTTCCGCCTGTGGGCGGAGCCCAGTGCAACTTTTGCCGATTTTCTATTTTTTCCCTTTACTTACTCATCAAAACCTACCATCCTGCCAAATTTCAAGTTTCTACGACATCGGGAAGTGCCATTTTGATGAGTGAGTGAGTAAAAAAATTGCGATTTTTGCGCCTCTATATCTCCGGAACTGTTTGGTGTTAAGAGCTCAAATTTTCAAGGTATGTTTATATACCTTACTTAAATATGTGCCCCGAATTTCAAAAGTTTATCTTTAGAGGAAGCCGATCTAGGAAGGTGGGAAAAACCTGCCGAATCGGTTCGTGTAAAGATACACAGGCGTGCTTACTGGAACTTGGCCTGGCGCACTG
>NW_007456477.1:0-359 GCF_000475195.1 Diaphorina citri | reverse complement strand
TTGACCGCAGGTTGGATGTCAACCCTTGAGATTTGACCATAATCAGGTAGTTTTGACCGCAGGTTGGAATCCCCGCTTTCGGAGCTATAAGACCTCAGCAGTTCCCTCTATCAAACCTCTTTCAAAAATTTTAATTAGATAAAATGATAAAATACGAGTATCAGTATATTTCCAAATCAGCAAATGTATTATGACTGGTATGAGTGATATGACCAATCGACCACGCAAAAGCGGCAAATCTGAATAGGTTACATTTACAAATCAGAGAAATTCACACCCTAATACTTATACGATCGAACTCAACCTTCTGAAAATCTGACCCAAATGATATTGCATGACACGATATCATCGACACATAA
>NW_007456476.1:0-359 GCF_000475195.1 Diaphorina citri | reverse complement strand
AAGGACCAACCAACCCATTTTCCTGCAGCACCAGAAGGAAAATATATACAGGGAAATTCATGTCTCGCAGGAAATGCATCAGGATGTTCTGTGTAGTTTTCGCTCTATTATGTTAGTTTTTTTGTTATCATAAGTTGGCACTTTTGATAAGAAGGACAAAAAAAGAGGAAAGACAAAAAATCATAGGTACAATTATGTTAGTTTTTTTGTTATCATAAGTTGGCACTTTTGATAAGAAGGACAAAAAAAGAGGAAAGACAAAAAATCATAGGTACATATATTATCTATTTTGTTTATAAACTCTCAAGGTCGAGAAAGAAGAAAATCAGGGCAGTTGATGACTTGGTTCTCCTACTCTG
>NW_007456475.1:0-359 GCF_000475195.1 Diaphorina citri | reverse complement strand
GGTATGTTTAGGGGAAAAATCCGCCCCTGGCGGGAATCGAAGCCGCGAGCTAGCGCTTACAGGGACTTCGCGACTCGTCTTAAAAACGGTCATCAAAACCAAGTTATAACTAGGCTGGCTTGTATTATTCTTTATGGAATGTGTGGGCACAACTAGCCACACTATACTGCTGGTCCATACTATCAATATTCAACTGTAATAGTCTGAAAAAGTAAATTATGGACCACTGAAGTTAAGCAAAGGGTAGGTCAATTCAACACATATTATCTGCATGGCCTTTCATTCTTCCGGCCCATATTATCCAAGTTCGACTGAAGTAGTGGGGAAAAGGTTAATTAAACAGATTCATTTCCCATAAC
>NW_007456474.1:0-359 GCF_000475195.1 Diaphorina citri | reverse complement strand
TCTTGGTGATATTAGTGGGAAGTCGGAATTTTCCTTCCCAAAAATGCCTGGAAGTAAATACATCAGTGGATCAGTGATTAGCTCAAAAAATAGCTTCAATGGCAAACTCTTCCAAATACCTTCTTTCTTTCCATTTGAAACGCTCTACAAAAACTGCTTTTTCCATTAAAAAGCAAATATTTTTTTAAGTATATCAACATCAAATAAACCTAATGAGAGGTCAGCGTTTCTACCATCTGAAATCTCCTAAATACCCAAGAACTTATCGTGAAGAAAGAAGAAGAAAATCTGAGATTCTGAGCGTATTTGTGGAAGAGATTGAAATTTATTTCATAAAAAAAGGAAAACTCCTGATGAAA
>NW_007456473.1:0-359 GCF_000475195.1 Diaphorina citri | reverse complement strand
GGTAGGTACATAGGTACTGATTTTCTCTAATCACTACGGGCTAAAAAATTCCCGGAGGGACGGACCCTGCTTGTTCTTATACAGGCCAGATTTAACTAACTCCTATTTTACACATGACTTAACATGACAGATTTAAACCGAAAATTGCCTGTGGTAGGTAAAAAAAATACAAAAGTGTTGCAAACTTGTAAATTGAAATGTCACCAAGAGGCATACTTCTCTTTTTTTTTTTTTCATCTCTACCTAATGTTTATGTTTGTCTACTTAAAGTTTATGTCTACCTAATGTCTAGAAGCGGTTCAGGTTTCAAATACAGGTGGTGCATATGGTGTGGCAATGCTTGTAACATGTGACAGACC
>NW_007456472.1:0-359 GCF_000475195.1 Diaphorina citri | reverse complement strand
CTGGCTTACTGTATGATTTGATGGATGAATTGTAATGTCTGCATGAGGATAATCACACCTTTGGGAATAACTCAAATATTGAGTCTTTGGGTAGATACGTTTTTCGTTTATAAAAAAAAAACAACAGTAGGTATTCCAATACCTACCACTTTATTGTACCAATATTCTTCTAAAAATTAAATCGATACATAGATATTATATTCAACTGCCTTTTGCATGGGTTTACAATAACTAGACTTTCGCGAAACTTTTTTACGGCCCATCTTTTGAAAGCACCTATAAAATAGATACCTCGTCTCTCTGTAAAAGTTCAAACTCCTGAGCTTTAACTGCTGATGACAAGTTGGACTTTGAACTTT
>NW_007456471.1:0-359 GCF_000475195.1 Diaphorina citri | reverse complement strand
TTTCATTTAAGTATAGGAACTTATACCACCTACCCACAAATCCATTCAATGGGACCTTAAGAATCCAAGGCTTTCTTTCTTTTCTTTATTATTTTAATTTTTGTGGTTTGCCATTATTATTATTATTATTTTTTTTAATTTTCGTGGTTTGCTAAAACACTTCACAATATCTGAATTAGTCTGAAAGAAGTCAAGTAATTCAGTTTCTCATTGGAAGAATTTTGGCCAGCCTAGTTATCTTCGAGGGTCCCCTCCCGGGGCGAACTTTATCCTATAAACAGAACTTTGTCTTAAGGTTCGGTCTGGGAACAGTTGACTTTTTCCAATCCTGTCCTCGACCTATCTCCGATTTCGGGACG
>NW_007456470.1:0-359 GCF_000475195.1 Diaphorina citri | reverse complement strand
AGCGGAGCAAAAGGTGAAGTCAGCGGGAAAATTTAAATTTTATTATTATTAGTTGAAAAAAAAATCAGCTAGAGCTAGAGCAGGCAAAAGGCAAAAGCTGAAGGCTACAAAAAAGAGCCAAGAAATAAGAAAGAAAAAGAACCTCAACTAGTTGTGGCCAAAGAAGTTAGTCGAAACGTTTCTGGACATTCTGTAGATCTGATAAGCACTAGAAAAGGAAGGCCAACAACCAGTTGAAAAGACAATCCAGAATCAGGTAAGATCACTAAATCAGTTCTTGGTTAAATCAGTAGGGCATTATTCCAGTGGTGATAGCACAGAATCACTGAAGTTCAGCAATGTTGTGTGTTATTGGTATG
>NW_007456469.1:0-359 GCF_000475195.1 Diaphorina citri | reverse complement strand
TGTTCCAAAACAGAAATTTCCCTTACCCTAAAAAAGAAAAAAAATCCCCTAAAAATTTACCATACAATCCATATTCCATGTAGGTGTATGTAAGAAGTTTTCCCTGTATCAACGTAACGTCTTGTATAGTAGGAATTGGAAATACATAATTATACAGGGTTCTTTGTTCTAAAACAATCTAGTATAGTAGTTATAGGCTATCACTCAGCATACCTCTGGTACTTGGGTCATAATAGAGTTTATGTTACGAAACTTCGGCCTAACAGACTAACTAATACAATCATACATATTAGATATTATTAGAGTATGGCCGGGTCCGCAAAGTGAGTAGTCAAGAGATTTCTATGCAAGATGAACCA
>NW_007456468.1:0-359 GCF_000475195.1 Diaphorina citri | reverse complement strand
TCATTGTATATCAAATTGTTATCACTTGTGTTTATAGTACAATCTACTTTACTAGCTGTTATCCTCAGTAAGCCTATAAACTATCATACTTCATAACCAGAATGAGACCCAAATGTGGCGGATTAGGCATTTCCCTAGTGTACGGCTGTACCGCTATAATCTTCTAGCACAACAATCAGCTCTTATGTAAAAATGTTAAAATATCTACTGACAAAATTATGTAGGTAATTTGGAAAAAAATCTAAAAAAGAGGCCTAGTTTTTAAGAGAAGTAAAAGGTCGTGGAAGTTGTGATCCTCATTCATTTTCTTCGTCTTTTCAATGACGTTTGCTTTTTGTTACATCAGTCAGTAGCGTAGG
>NW_007456467.1:0-359 GCF_000475195.1 Diaphorina citri | reverse complement strand
GGAGGTTATATTAAATTAATTTTAAAGTCACCTGTTTAGATACCAACCTTGCACTATGTGCTTTGACTTCATTTTAATTCGAGAGGAAGTGATGTCAGGAACGGGATGTTCGTATAGTGGACTATGGCCGATCGGCTGGCTAAATGTGTACCCAACTATCCTTGAAGTTTTCTTCTTTCCAAGTCAGGTTTGTAGCTCACAAAATTAACCACACGAAAATAGGCTTGAAATGAAAATGTCAAAGGAATAGACAGGTGTAATCAAGACAAGGCGATAACATTTTTTTATTTTACACACGGTAGGTACATTTGACAGAATATAAAAATGGAAAACCCAACAAACTATTCATCTTCGTTTCC
>NW_007456466.1:0-359 GCF_000475195.1 Diaphorina citri | reverse complement strand
ACAGGGTTGTCCGAAAGAAATCGCATTGAACGATCGTGGACGTGTGTATTCCCAGTTTCAACTCCACATCAATGTGTTATTTTTCGTTTAATTCTTCTTCCATTCAGCTTTTTCAAAAAAAATTTGTAAAACCTCTAAATATGTACTTTTAAGCTAAGACGATTTTAAAATGCAATCTGACTTGAAGTGGGTAGGTAGTTACATTCAATTGGTTATTTAATATGCGAGCTGGTTTACCCTGTATAAACTGCAAGTACCCTTATCCTAGTACGAGCTACGAACAGCGTATATTATACTTTAAATTCTTTAAAGGCCCATAACTCACCTACGCCAAGACGGTAAATTTTAATATTATTTTA
>NW_007456465.1:0-359 GCF_000475195.1 Diaphorina citri | reverse complement strand
AGAAATTATGTTGTTGAATGAAATAGAAAGTAAAAATACCGCATTTGTCGCACTGTGAAGACATACATTTTCAACGTACAGGTAGGCTGTCCCTATAAGTACCTGTAAGAAAGAGCAGGAGAAGAAGAGGAAGGAGAACAAGAAGAAAAAGGAAGAGGAGAAGAAGATAAAGAAGAAGAAGGAGGAGGAGGAGAAGAAGGAAGGAGGAGAAGGAGAAGAAGAAGAAGAAGAAGAAGATAAAGAAGAAGAAGAAGAAGAAGAAGAAGAAGGAGAAGTGGAAAAAGAAGAAGGCAAAGAATAAGAAGAAAAAGTCTGAAAACCCATCAGGCTCAATGTTGTGGAGCCCACTTATCTCAAAA
>NW_007456464.1:0-359 GCF_000475195.1 Diaphorina citri | reverse complement strand
GAAAATTTGGACCGATTGCAATACTTTCATTACTAGTATAGCTCCGCTATACTGTAGTAATAGAAAGTAAAAAAAGAATGAGTCATCCATGTCAGTAGGTACTGTGGCAATGAACCATATGGGGTAGAACCAGCCTAGTTAGCCTGTATGGTAGCACATCTGCTTTCTAAGTGCTAGGTCATGGGTTTGTTTCCCACCTGGGTAAACTATACCCTAAAGTCCTAAAGAGATAAGTTTATTCTTGGAATGGCTGGCTTTCTCCTATCCTGTCCTCATTCTCTCTTAGATTTTGAGACAACAAGACCTCTGCTATTACCTACAGTTCTCTCAATCAAGACAAAAAAAAAAAAAAAAAAAAA
>NW_007456463.1:0-359 GCF_000475195.1 Diaphorina citri | reverse complement strand
AAACTCAAGTATATATAGGTAATAAAAGCATTTCAAAAGGTTGGTATTAACGTTTACTTACCTTTGAGTCAGTTAAGACCTAGAGTTATACAGCACATACGTAAGGAAATGGTTAACGACCTAACAGCTAATATCTTATCAGTTTAGAATCACAAAAAGTACTAGAAATTACGTATTACTTATTACTCGACAGTTTCTTGTGGTTATACTCTTCTAAAAACACAAAAAATGATAAGGAAAAATCACGTAGGTACGAAACAATACCAATTAACACATTCAACACGTAGGGTAAGTGTACCATTTATTCGCCCACCTAAGGGTTTTTCCAGACAAAAACACTTATATCTCTGGTCCTAATT
>NW_007456462.1:0-359 GCF_000475195.1 Diaphorina citri | reverse complement strand
CTATTTTCGATGACCAGGGCTAAAAAAAAAGACAAAAAATATAAATCAATTTTGGATCCTGTTCTATTGAGCTTTTCTGGGCCAAATTAGGCCTTTTTCCATAGTTTTTTTGGGGTTTGAAGGTCTAGAAGTGTTATTTCTTGGGTTCGAATTCTTTAATCTCTAAAAGGATTGCTCTATCACTAGTAGTTCAGTGATTCGAAGAACTCACTAAGAAAAAGGGCCATTACAGACCCCAAAAGACGTCTGAAACTTCAACTCTTTTTGCAGACTACCTAACGCTATAACCCCTCGAAGGTTGATCATTTGCCATTTTGCCTCTAGAGCCTTGGCATATTGGTTACTTGATATCAGTACTG
>NW_007456461.1:0-359 GCF_000475195.1 Diaphorina citri | reverse complement strand
AGTATCTCTGGAGCGTACGTCGGATCGGAATTGATATTTTTCGTACAAGTAGGAGGGGGATTGGGAAACTAGAACTTTGTAAAGTAAGGAGAGAGTAAGGATGCGTCTCCTATCTTCTGTCTTGAGCAGTCGCGCCCTGTTGAAATATGGGGTAATGTGCTCCCTTCGTTTGACGTTGTAAATGAATCTCACACAAGAGTTCTGCGCCCTTTGTATTTTTAGGGAACGTTCGGCTGTCAGTCCGTTAAGGAGGGGGGCGCAGTACTCGAGCTGAGGGAGAGCAAAGCATTTAACAAGCAAGATTTTTGAATTTTGGGAAGTGAAGTTTTTTATACGTCTCAACGTCCAGAGGGTTCCGA
>NW_007456460.1:0-359 GCF_000475195.1 Diaphorina citri | reverse complement strand
ACCAAAAAGTTGTTTGGCATTTAAAGAACCACCTACCTTTATGAAAGTCATACCCATCTAGGTGTCTGTAATAGGTACTTATTTAAGTAGGTCCCTACTAAGTACCTACTAAGTTGGTACCTACTGGACTTTCAACATAGCAATGAGTGTCCAGTGTCCATGATAAAGTATGTACCTAAGTCTAATTAAAGTAGGTACCTACTGTTTATACCTCTACAAAGTCTTGCGCTTGTGAAATAATGAAATTAGAGTTGATATTATTTTGACGTTAGGGGTTAAGTAGGGAAGCCCTACTGGCCTGACAACTCCCTGACAGGTCACCTGTAGCCTGTAGTGACATGTGACTTATTATCTATGTA
>NW_007456459.1:0-359 GCF_000475195.1 Diaphorina citri | reverse complement strand
AGGCCATCTGAGACTTGCATGTCATGTGACACACCTGTGAATCAATGGGTTAATGAGAAGGAATTCAAATTAATTTAAATAAAATTATGAATTATCTGTGGAGAAGCTCAACAAAGAATCTTAACAATTTTTGTGAACATCGCAGAATTTTGTGGATAGCCGTATTTTCCTTGTGGAATGTTTACGGTTAAGTTATTTATGGTGGGGAACAATGCCAAGCAACGTTTCATTTTCCCATTCCCCACCCTAACACCATAACTTAATTATGAAGCTTCCTATTCCATATTTCTTAACATTGGCAATGCCACCACCATTCTAAGAACCTACTCCACTGTCCTCAGGAGGCTGAGTGCACGGAG
>NW_007456458.1:0-359 GCF_000475195.1 Diaphorina citri | reverse complement strand
CAAATTAAAGGTCTTTTTACCAGGATCACGAAAATGGTGGTGCAAATTTTGTTCAAAGAACCATAAAGCCAAAAATCCAAAAAAACTAGTTTTTGGGGGATTTTTTTCACATTTTCTAACACAAATGAGCTCTGATCTCGAAATTTGTCGCGACGACCTATGAACTCAAAGCGAGAAAGTTTTAGATAACACTTCAGTCGATCATTTAAGACAAATGAGCTCTGATCTTGAAATTTGTCGCGACGACCTATGAACTCAAAGCGAGAAAGTTTTAGATAACAAAAAAAAAATTAATTTAAGACCGATTTTAGCGTTACCTATGTTAAGCTACGCCGAGGAAGGCCAATAAATGGATGGGT
>NW_007456457.1:0-359 GCF_000475195.1 Diaphorina citri | reverse complement strand
TTATTATTACTATTACTATTTTTGTCCGGCTGGGGACAGTCTGAAATAGCAAAATTTGGAGTGCGAAGGGCATCCACTCGTGAAATTTTTGTATCCAAATTAAATGTCAGCCCAAAGCAATCATCCCAAGACTGATTACGAGGCTGACGAAACGCTCCAATCCCGTCTGTACACGGGAAAGCGTAGCGTAGAAGATGGAGAAGAAGAAAAAGAGCCAGCCTAGTTAGCTTAGTTGGTAGTGCGTCTGCCTTGTAAGCGCTAGGCCGCGGGTTCGATTCCCCCCCGGGGCGGATTTTATTCTGATAGGATAATATTCGTTCTCGGAACGGCTGGCTTTCTCCTATCCTGTCTTCCTTCTC
>NW_007456456.1:0-359 GCF_000475195.1 Diaphorina citri | reverse complement strand
TTGAGATCCCTACTCCCTAGTATAGTAGAGATTGAGATCCCTACTCCCTAGTATAGTAGAGATTGAGATCCCTACTCCTTAGTATAGTTGAGATTGAGATCCCTACTCCCTAGTATAGTAGAAATCGAGATCCATACTCCTTAGTATAGTAGAGATTGAGATCCCTACTCCCTAGTATAGTAGAGATTGAGATCCCTACTCCCTAGTATAGTAGAGATTGAGATCCCTACTCCTTAGTATAGTAGAGATTGAGATCCCTACTCCCTAGTATAGTAGAGATCGAGATCCCTACTCCCTAGTATAGTAGAGATCGAGATCCCTACTCCCTAGTATAGTAGAGATTGAATGAGTACTGTGTA
>NW_007456455.1:0-359 GCF_000475195.1 Diaphorina citri | reverse complement strand
ACTTTGGCGACTACTTCAAAAAGATGAATTTTTAAAGACAGAACACTAGCCCAAATTTCAGCTTCTCATCTTTAGCCATTCAAAAAATATATAGGGGTTCCAAGACTTTTCGAACGCTCTGTATGGGATTCTCTTTTTTCTTTATTGATGTAAAAAAAAAGTACAATCTCCGTCCTTTGAATTGTCACGAAGAGAGGAACTTTCAATTTTTAATTAAATGTTTTAACTTTCCGTCTGATTCTACTGGTGGAGTAGTGGAGATAGTTATATCGTTTAACGTGTATGTATACAGGGTGGTTCGTGATTTGCGAACCACGCTTATATCTCAGAAACGGCTGGGAATTAAGGAATGAAATAAA
>NW_007456454.1:0-359 GCF_000475195.1 Diaphorina citri | reverse complement strand
TTTATTTCATTCCTTAATTCCCAGCCGTTTCTGAGATATAAGCGTGGTTCGCAAATCACGAACCACCCTGTATATCTCGGGGGGAAAAACATTGTGAGTTTTGAGCGTTTGAGCTTATGTGTAAAATACGCCCAAAAAAGATGCACTTAGATAACAAGCATTGCATTTTTCCTGTCAATAGATTTAAAAATTCAAAATATGATGTCAACAGCTAGATATGCAATTATGTATGTACGTAATGCAAAGTGTAATACATTATCTTTGAAAACTTGTGGTAGGTATTTTTTTTTTTGCTATTGCTACTCCATTTGTTAAATCCAGGCCTAGCATTTAAGCAAGTAGGCGTACTTTCATGTTGG
>NW_007456453.1:0-359 GCF_000475195.1 Diaphorina citri | reverse complement strand
GTGTTTTCTTATTGATCTAGAATCGAATGTTACTTCTGTTCCATTTTTCCAGAGTGATTTATCATGTACCTTTTCTGCAAGTTAAATTTCTTTATTCCACATGTCCCAGACCTTTTTGAAGTTTCCTCTTTCTTGAATTCCTCTTACGTGTCTTACTTTCTTTCCTACAGTTGTATCTTATCATTCTTATCTTAACATTCTCTTCGCCTCTTAAAATAAATAGCAATTAATGTAGCGAAGTTTCAATGTGAACATTGTGAACACCTAAATTAAGTTATTTGTTGTTGCATAGTTTTGATTCTCTTGTGTTCGTGTGTTTCAGGGACTCCAAGCCATCAGGTGTCCTGCAGGATTGTATT
>NW_007456452.1:0-359 GCF_000475195.1 Diaphorina citri | reverse complement strand
AAATATTGTTCCACCTTTCACATAAGTCTAATTATTCCCTGATTTTCTTATCAAAATTCCCTCAGAACTGTAGTACTTGGATTATTAGATATTAAATTTCCCTCAGAACTGTAACACTTGTCCTATTGATTCAAGTAGAAGTAGGTAAGAACCCACTGATAACTTACATCTACTTAGTAGATTCTAAAGTGCCTCACCCTTATTTAGAAGGTTATCAAAGTTAGTAGGTACCTAGAATCTTAGATACCTAACACTGCACAGGAACTCTAGGATAGCTATGTAGATTAGTATTTACACCAGCGAGGGTGTGTGCTATGTCAACGTATTTCACTATATTGCTTACCTAGTTGGTTTTGTTT
>NW_007456451.1:0-359 GCF_000475195.1 Diaphorina citri | reverse complement strand
TCGGAAACAAAAAAATAATAAATTATAGTAATAATAAAAATATCAAAGTAAATAAAAATAAATTTAGGTATACAATACCTATCTAATGGCTAAGATTGCCTGTGCAACACATAATTATGTACTTATAGGTACGGTGCAAGTGGATTGATTCAATACTTGTAGTTACAGTTGTAAAAAAATAGATAATTAATTCAAAGTAAAATTTGACTTTTCAAAACGGATTTAAAATGTATGGGTGACATTGTCCATAATTAGAGCAAGAAATCAAGGCCAATTTTTAAAAGAAAAGAAGAAAAAAATGTAAAAGACATGTGATTGTGAATGTTTGACTTATTTTACAATATTTATTTAAAGTCACG
>NW_007456450.1:0-359 GCF_000475195.1 Diaphorina citri | reverse complement strand
GCGGCACGACTCTTGCCAGTACACCATTCCCGGATTCAGCTGGAGGTACAAGTACTTCAACATGAAGCCGTTCACGCTCAGCCACTGCACGTGCGATCAGAGGTAAGCGAGATTTCCACGGTCACGGGGTTGACTTTGTCCTTTAGATAGAGATTTAGAGTTTTAGAGTGATCCTTGTAAGTATCCATTGTTAAACTTTGTAAGAAAGTAATAAGACTTGTAAGTATCCATTTTTCTGTACAGATAAAAATCAGAGTGATCTTCTTCTGGAAGAGTGTAAGAGCGTTTAAAAGCGGTTCTCGGATCTTCCTGAGATTTTTCCTTTTGAAATACATTAAGTTGGCGCACTTTACTTAAAT
>NW_007456449.1:0-359 GCF_000475195.1 Diaphorina citri | reverse complement strand
AGTTGAAGTTAAAAAAAAGCTTACAACTAACTTGTTTTAGATGGGAAGGAGGGAGAGAGGAAGAGTGAGAGAGAGAGAGAGAAGGGTGGAACTGTAAAAGACTCTCTCTCTCTCTCTCTCTCTCTCTCTCTCTCTCTCTCTCTCTCTAAGATTAAGATTGTAAGAAGCAAAAGTTGAAGTTAAAAAAAAGCTTACAACTAACTTGTTTTAGATGGGAAGGAGGGAGAGAGGAAGAGTGAGAGAGAGAGAAGGGTGGAACTGTAAAAGAATGTGTTGTATGTATGTGTTGTATGTACCATGTTCTAAAACTACAAGAAATACCTCACTGGAAAACTACAGGAAATACCACAAAATTGGGT
>NW_007456448.1:0-359 GCF_000475195.1 Diaphorina citri | reverse complement strand
TTCGACTAGATTTAGACAGTCAAAATTTCTTAGACGGTTCAAACTCCACTTTTTGTCTGTGCCCAAATTGCCCGTACCTACACAGCTACGTGCCTAGACCCACAATATCCTGGTCTACAATCCATGCAATGTAGTAAATTACCGACCGTACTATTTAGTATACGTGCACTTGTTATCAGAGACCTAATTGATTCTACGCAGGTCCACACTCTCAGATTTTCAACTCATGAATCTAAATGATACGCACTTTGGATTTATCAAACGATAAGTCGGTTTGGTAGAGGTTGAACTACTTTTGAGTATGAGGTACTTGATGATGCTTGCATTGAATAGATTACTAAGCTGATTAGGCAATGACG
>NW_007456447.1:0-359 GCF_000475195.1 Diaphorina citri | reverse complement strand
TAACCTAACCTAACCTAACCTAACCTAACCTAACCTAACCTAACCTAACCTAACCTAACCCAAACCTAACCTAACCTATCCCAAACCTAACCCTAACCTAACCTAACCCAAACCTAACCCTAACCTAACCTAACCTAACCCAAACCTAACCTAACCTAACCCAACCTAACCCTAACCTAACCTAACCCAAACCTAACCCTAACCTAACCTAACCTAACCCAAACCTAACCTAACCTAACCCAACCTAACCCAAACCTAACCCAACCTAACCCAAACCTAATCTAACCTAACCTAACCTAACCCAAACCTAACCTAACCTAACCTATCCTAACCCAAACCTAACCTAACCTAACCTAACC
>NW_007456446.1:0-359 GCF_000475195.1 Diaphorina citri | reverse complement strand
TCGTCTTGAGGTCGCACATTCGGCTTGAAGTTTCGAGAGCTTTTAGTTATGCAATGAAGGGGCAAGATAACTGTTTTTCCAGATAATCGTATTTATTTATTGAAAATGGTAAGTCGTACGAAAAAAAATATAAGAACAAAGATGTTTAGAACACAAAAAACTAATTACTTAATCGTATATTCCCTACTTTTTTTTAGTAAACCCAAGAAAACGGCATTTTTATTTATTTTTGTAGTTAAATGGCATGTAAATGTTATAAAAATGATCATTTTTCAACACCAAAATACCAAATACAAAATGTGTAAGTATGTTCTCCAAATCAGTCAGTGCGTGCACTATTGAAGTACTCCTTCTTGGTG
>NW_007456445.1:0-359 GCF_000475195.1 Diaphorina citri | reverse complement strand
CGTACAGGCCATGGGCTAAAAATCTTGGACTCAGGGGACCTCAGAACGGATATTTCCACCCAATTCCCGATTTTTAGCCCGTTCTTCCTTTATTGATAATTTGTACCGATTCCAATACTCTCTCACAACATAGCAGCCAACATAGGTTCTCTAAACATACATAATGTAGAATAGAATATACCTTGTTAATCCTGCTGGGATAGGACTGAAAAGTCCCTTTACTCTCGTAGTCTAACCAAGGTCTTATATATTTTGACATATTATGGGGAATGTCATGGAATATACATAGAAAGTTTAAAAGAAGCTTTACCTGAGCGAATTGACCTTGCCCCACTCGGTCCACAAGTCTGAGTAGCTCA
>NW_007456444.1:0-359 GCF_000475195.1 Diaphorina citri | reverse complement strand
CTACACCTTTACAACATTCCCTACCTTACATCTCCCTACCTACACCTTTACATTTACAACATTCCCTACCTTACATCTCCCTACCTACACCTTTACATCTACAACATTCCCTACCTTACATCTTCCTACCTACACCTTTACAACATTCCCTACCTTACATCTCCCTACCTACACCTTTACAACATTCCCTACCTTACATCTCCCTACCTACACCTTTACATTTACAACATTCCCTACCTTACATCTTCCTACCTACACCTTTACATTTACAACATTCCCTGCCTTACATCTCCCTACCTACACCTTTACATTTACAACATTCCCTACCTTACATCTTCCTACCTACACCTTTACATTTA
>NW_007456443.1:0-359 GCF_000475195.1 Diaphorina citri | reverse complement strand
TTGACTGTTTGAAACCTGGTTGATTGACTTGAAACCTGATATACTATGGGATATTCTATCAGAAAATTTGAAAGTTTACGAGAAAGTTTTCGCAATGTTTCACCTTTTCAACTTGAGATCTCTGTTTTTCTTGGAGATTTTTCAAAATATCAATATATTATGTTTCATCTGATTGATATGAATGGTGTTGGATTTTTCTAATGCGTTTTAAAAATTTCCACTCCAAAGTTATTAAAAAAAGCACAACAAAAAATACTCTAACTGAAAACACAGTAGGTGTGTTGTTTGAAAACTTGCACGAGTAAAAAATTGAATCTGTACCGACCTACACATGTCTAATAAAAAACATGGTTAATTCA
>NW_007456442.1:0-359 GCF_000475195.1 Diaphorina citri | reverse complement strand
ATTAAACTGCTATTAGGTTAACAAAAAACATTCATAGAAACATAACAACTGCCTTACAACAAGTCACACAATCTGCCTCACAACAAGTCACACAATCTGCCTTACAACAAGTCACACAATCTAAGTACCTACTTAAACTTAGTAACTGTCATGTTTCGTCTGAACCGTGTTATGTATGTACCTCTGTGGTTTGCCACTCAACTTCACTTACTAATTCACCCAACTAATTAGCTAAGACATCACTCCATACTGAACTCATCAAGTTACTTATCAAGGTATACCTATAATATTGATGTACCTCCAGTACTACCGCACAACTCATACTATAACCAACACGATTCACATTGTCTACTAACTGC
>NW_007456441.1:0-359 GCF_000475195.1 Diaphorina citri | reverse complement strand
AAGTATGCTGATCTTTTTGGTGGATCATCCTACAAGTGATTTTCAAGACGAATCAATTATTAGCGATCTTCAGGAAATGTATCTTATGAAAGGTTTGTTCGATTTTAGGATATTATGCCATATTATTAAAAATCAATTTTAACAATCTATTTATTGTAAGCCAGCTTGTAGCGGCGGGCGATAGCACGTTGAAAGCACCAATTCCCCATTGATCACTGAAGGGGAACCATTGTTTCCACTTTCATTGAGACAGAGACTGAGGCAGTTCCTGGTTCCTGTACTTGGTACTTGTACCTTGTATTTACCTGAAATAAGTACTACAATTAGATACATAAATTACATATGGATATTTATATTAT
>NW_007456440.1:0-359 GCF_000475195.1 Diaphorina citri | reverse complement strand
GCTATCAAACCAGTGCTATTCAAAAATTGTAGTCATAAAAACAAAAATTAGAAAAATAAATGTGGGCAGGTGGGCCAAGAAATGGTACGTTTTTTAGGTGGGCGAATAAATGGGTACACTTACCCTAACTGGCAATAATACGTCGTGTGACAATCAAGTAACATCGTTTCAAAAACAATATCAAAAGATTCTTAAAGAACATTAAACTTACCCCTACAGAGCTGATACAGACCGGCTCCAATGATTGCAAACAGAGCCAGGAGTTTAGCAAACGTGAAGATATCCTGAACACTGGTTGCCCACTTCACATCCCAACAGTTGATGAACGCCAAGATACCTGACAACAAAAAACACAATAA
>NW_007456439.1:0-359 GCF_000475195.1 Diaphorina citri | reverse complement strand
ATGTTTGTGCTAAGAGAGTTATGTGGTTAGCAGTTTAGATGTGCAAAAAGAGTTATATGGTTCACGCTGACACACATATGTACACACATTCCATTGGTGAAAACTCCAGGCCCTGGATTTATGGTTTGCCATCACCGCATAAAGGAATAATGAATATCCTCATCACGTCTAGAGATAGGTATTGAAGAAAGAAGAATCAGACAAATTTGGAAAAGGTGGAGTAAGACTATGGGACACAACCAGAATGTCTTTTGAAGTCCCAAGTGTTAGGTCAGCAAGTTTTGTAGTACTTTTTTGAAAAAAGATGAAGAAATAAACAAAGAATCTTTGGAAAATTTGACTCGTTTCGAAGATATCAG
>NW_007456438.1:0-359 GCF_000475195.1 Diaphorina citri | reverse complement strand
GAATAAAAAATAAACTCACCAATTTTTGTTGCTAAGCGATTTTTCTTTAATTCTGAATGTCATCTGCCAACTTCTGGATATACACTTCATACCGAATCCTCGAGCGGTCAAGCGAAAACCCTTCCCCCCTCTCCTCCTCTCACGCTTTGCTTTCTTCTCTTTCCAAGAATCAGTGAATTTCTTGTTACAACTTGTTTCCGTATACCTGCGTTTACCACACTTCAAACCGATGCCGATGGATAATAATACCTATGTAGGTACCTACCTACCAAATTACCAAAGGGAAAAGGTGAGTTGGTTCCCAAAAAAAAAGGTCCATTTTTGTCACGTATGAATTGGTTCCCCTTCAAAAATTTCAT
>NW_007456437.1:0-359 GCF_000475195.1 Diaphorina citri | reverse complement strand
TAGTTAGAAAACAAAATTTCCTACTATTTCCATTATTATTTGACATATTTACTGAGTACCGGTCCGGAGTTAGAAGCGGTTTAATTTCAGCAAGATAAAACAAACAAACAGAAAAAAAGTTCGTCTCTTATGGGTTAACATGAATACATCAAGAGTCATAATGTGTTAACATACAGGAGCGTAATTAACATTGTTACTACTGAGTCATCTTTTGTTTTTCAAGACACTTCCTGGTCTCGAACGGATATCAGAGGCCTCTGAGCCTCTCCCTAGAATTGTTAAGAATGGAATGGTGCCCACAGAAGTTGGTTGGAACTTTTCCAGGTAACATAGAGTGACCAATAGGACTGTAGTAGCTA
>NW_007456436.1:0-359 GCF_000475195.1 Diaphorina citri | reverse complement strand
ACCTAAACAGAACCCTGGACAAAATGAGACACCTAAACAGAGTCCTGGACAAGTGAAAAGAAAGAGCTCTCTGGTTGAAAATGGACAGTTTAATGTTGAGGATATAAAGGAGAAGACAGTTGTAAATAATGATGTAATGAGCAGAAACAACGATTTGAAGCAGAACACTCCAGGAGGTGCGAAGAAAAGAAAATCTACTGATCCACAAGAAATTGAGAAAGTAAAAAATGGTCAAAAACCAAATACCCCAGTAAGTGAAAAGAAAAGGAAATCTAATGGCCCAGAAAAAATTGATGAAGATAAAGAAAATGCTTTGAATACCCCTGCAAGTGCAAAGAAAAGGAAGTCTCAGGATTCAA
>NW_007456435.1:0-359 GCF_000475195.1 Diaphorina citri | reverse complement strand
GATTTTTTGATGACAGCACATTGTATAGGTATTCCGTGGTCATTGATGACAGCACATTGTAGGTATAGGTATTCCGTGGTCATTGATGATATCAAATTGAAGGCATCAGTTCCCATTCCGAAGTTAAGCAACTTTGCACGTGGTTGGGTGACCATCTGAGTAATAGCATTTTGAAGTCTTTTCCCGGCTCCACTCAGGCTGGAGGAGGCTATATTTTAGAGGCGGGTAAACTTGTTGCCGAATCGAGGATATCCGCTCATGAATCTACAAACTATATTATCTACCTCTATGATGTCAGAACTCTATCAAACAAAGAACCTACCTGGCCAGCCTAATTAGCTTAGTTGGTAGCGCATCTG
>NW_007456434.1:0-359 GCF_000475195.1 Diaphorina citri | reverse complement strand
GGTCGCTATGCGCATTTATATCTCATAGCTACTCATTTTCCTCACGAGGCTGAGTGGGCCCCGCAACAGCCAGTCACGAATTCAATCATTTGGATGATACAAATTTCTTGACCCCGCCGGGAATCGAACCCGGGTCTCCCGCGTGCAAGGCGAGCGCAGTGACCACTACGCCATGGGAGCTGACTTCTAGTCTCGAAAACAAATGGACAGTGATTAATAAATCGCGTGTGAAATATGAACAATTTATGTTAGATTGGACACCTACGAAAAGATAAATAGGTATCTTCATGATAAATCACCCCTGACAAGACCCAGACAATACCTATAGTGTGTCCAGATCAATGTGACAGCAAAAAAAT
>NW_007456433.1:0-359 GCF_000475195.1 Diaphorina citri | reverse complement strand
ATTGCGAGAAACAAAGACGAGATTGCCATCATGATTTCCAACCTCCGATAGGAGAGGAACCTGAAGAAGAAGAAGAAGTTACCGCGGAAGGTACTGGGGCGCGGGTTCGATTCCCACCTAGGGAGAAACAACCTAAACAGATAAGTTTCATCATCAAAACAGCTGGCTTTCTCCTATCCTGTTGTCTTTCTTTGATTTTGTACCAATAAAGCTCCAAATCATCACTGAGGTTGGATTTTACAAACTCAGCATGATTATCCATATCTTAAATCACTTGGGTGAATACTCAAAATTCATTTCTACTTTCAGACAAACCATGATCTCGGGTCTGCAAGAAATAGACAAGCTAAAATCACAAG
>NW_007456432.1:0-359 GCF_000475195.1 Diaphorina citri | reverse complement strand
ACACTAGCAATCATTCCTTGAACATTTCTAGTTCAGCCTACACGGAAAGTACCTCAGGCAACGAGGCGACTAATTCGTCTTGTAGTCCAGGCAACGCAAACAATTCAAGCTCCATTTACAGTCCAGGAAACACAGATCCAAGCTCCCCTTACAGTGAAGAGATAAGAGTGAGCAATGTCGGGACAAGTGATACAAGTATAAGCGATGTGCAGGTCCTAACCACGTCCTTGTCTAATGTATCACTTAGCCAGGGGGGTACTAATGAGGCTGTGAAGAGTAGCAAGGATTGTGATAGACACTTGACAAGCAGGGGAGACAAGACTTGTGAAGATGCCAACGTTGAAACTAATACAGGGAAT
>NW_007456431.1:0-359 GCF_000475195.1 Diaphorina citri | reverse complement strand
CAGCCACCTCCAGAATTTTCAGATTCATATCACTTTTGGCCTTTTCCACTTTTTCTAAAACGGACAAGGAAGAAAAAACTAGCTTAGCACATTGCATAACCACTAGTTACAAGGAACTCATACAATGTTGACTTCATTCCTGGACACATGTCCTTAAGGATCTTAGGTCTCTTGCCCACAGTATACCTAAGTAAGGTAAATTAATGTTTGTAACTTACTGAGATCAGAGGTAAGCTTGTTCACTTGACTTTTGAGTTTCGTTTTTTCTTCTTCTAATTTGGTTTTTGTGTCTTCCAGAGATTTCTTGTCGTTTTCCAATTTATCTAAAGTTTCGGAGATGGTCTTTTTTTCTGTGGAAG
>NW_007456430.1:0-359 GCF_000475195.1 Diaphorina citri | reverse complement strand
TGTAAATCAATTTGGTATGCCGGATAAAGCGAGAGATAAGTTCAGTCATCAATGAGAGCTTGAGATACAGAATGTAACCAGGGTGGTTCCGTTTGAAGAGACTAAAGGTGAAACACATTACTATCACATCACGTCACGTCAGGTGAAGTCATGACGAGTCAGAAAGATGTAGTTGAAAGTTTTCCCATAATATTGTAGGTGATTTCGGTCAGAACAGCCGTACTACTAACCTAAACCGACAAGGTTTGTTCTCGGAATGGCTGGCTTTTGCGTATCCTGTCCTCCTTCTTATCTTTCATTTCGGGACGATAAGACCTATCCTGTTCTCCTCTCTCTCTTCAATTACGGGACGAATAGAC
>NW_007456429.1:0-359 GCF_000475195.1 Diaphorina citri | reverse complement strand
GGAGGATCTTCTTCACATTTCTATGGAAAACTTCCTGGGTGAGTTGAGGGGGGAAGAGAGAGTGAGCGTAACGGAGTTAGGTACAGCAAAATACACCTCTAGGTACACGTTTATTGCAATAAAATAAATTCTGCACTTTCAAATATCTACATAATTACCTACTATAGGTATTCCTAGAATAAGTACCTACTAGGTGCATTTATTATGCCATATTAAGTTAATGTTTTCCGGAAAGACATAATTGAGTTTTCATTGAATTTATTAGTTACACCAAATGAGAGTAAAGGTAAGTATACTTACCCTATTATTATGTATGTGCCTATATTCTATGTATTTAATTTACCTATTCATTAGGTAAG
>NW_007456428.1:0-359 GCF_000475195.1 Diaphorina citri | reverse complement strand
ACTTTTTTCAAAGAGGAGGAGGTAAAGTATATGAAGAATAGAAAGAAGAGAAGGGGGTGAGATAGAAACGGAGGAGGATATGATAGAAGAAAGGTGATATTGGGGGAGAAGAGAGGCAATGTACGAAGAGGAGAAAAAGGAAGAGGAACACGACGAGAAAGAAAACGATGAAGAAAAAGGCGAGGAGAAGAAGAAGAAGAAGGAAGAATATGGAAGAGAGAAGTTGGCGGAGGAAAAGGAAGATGAAGAGGGGGATAAGGGGAAGAAAGGAGGAGAAAGAGAAAAAGGGAGAGTAGGAGGAGGCAAGGAGAAGGGAAAAGAAGAGGAGGGGGAGGAAGTCCTCCCCTCGAAGATAATGA
>NW_007456427.1:0-359 GCF_000475195.1 Diaphorina citri | reverse complement strand
TATGATTGTCATCCGTTTGGCAAGAATGTCAGTCTCGCGGATATCTGGCATATGTCTACCAAGAGGTTTGAAAAGGGTGTGTAGACTCGTTTTGTCTTCCCACTGTCCGTCGATTGTGACGTGAAAAATCAAGAAGTATGTAGGTACTAGACTACTAGGTACTATCAGAAAATGAAATCATATGTGACCCCTTTGTTTGCACAATAGCTGGATATTAAATTTTTTGGTCGAACGAAGTAAAGAAAATGATGCACTTAATTTGTCTGTTTGTTGAAGTATAACTCTCAAACATTTTTAGTACGATTTTCATGAAAACAAAATTGTTTAACACACAAAGGGAATTTTGAAATTTGTCCATC
>NW_007456426.1:0-359 GCF_000475195.1 Diaphorina citri | reverse complement strand
ACCGAAGCGAATACAATAGTCCGTCCACTATACCTTTTATTATTAGTAATAATAAAGGAAGGACGGACTAAAAATGAGTGTAAGAGGAAAAGAGGAGTAAAAGGAAGAGAAGAAAGAACAGGAGGAGGAGGAGGAGGAGGAGAAGAAGAAAAAGAGTAAGAGTAAGAGGACGACAAAAAACAGGAGAAGATCGAGGAGGGAGAGAAAGAAAAGGAGGAGGAGGAGGAGGAGAGGAAAGGGGAAAAAACAATAGAGTGATTTTGTGAAAAATGAATGGTAAAGAAGAACGAAGAGTAGGTATAATTGATAGGTAAGTAGGCAGGAAGGTAGAAAAATCCACCTGTTTTTATTATTATTAT
>NW_007456425.1:0-359 GCF_000475195.1 Diaphorina citri | reverse complement strand
ATTGACTCAAACAAAGCTTTCGATCTGTTATTATTTAATTCGATCAGATGGTGAAAAAAATGACACGAAATAAAAGTCACAGATGACATACCGTGTCAAATAATAATGACAGGTGACCACACCTTCATATGACATACAGGGTGTCCCACTAGGAAAGCAGGATGTGAAATGGGGGAGCCTCAGGGTTGCGTTTTCGGTCCATTCGAATATTTTTGTTCAGTTTTCGGACTTTTCGGTCCTATCGTAGTAAAGACCTATCTAACTTTGAACTGAGGGAGTAGGATAGAATAGAATATACCTTGTTTATCCTGCCCGAATAGGACTGAAAAGTCCCTTTACCCCAGCAGTCTAAACAAGGT
>NW_007456424.1:0-359 GCF_000475195.1 Diaphorina citri | reverse complement strand
TACACTAGGCTTGTACTCTATCCAACCTATTCACAATGCTACACTAGGCTTGTACTCTATCCAACCTATTCACAATGCCACACTAGGCTTGTACTCTATCCAACCTATTCACAATGCTACACTAGGCTTGTACTCTATCCAACCTATTCACAATGCTACACTAGGCTTGTACTCTATCCAACCTATTCACAATGCTACACTAGACTTGTACTCTATCCAACCTATTCACAATGCTACACTAGACTTGTACTCTATCCAACCTATTCACAATGCTACACTAAGCTTGTACTCTATCCAACCTATTCACAATGCTACACTAGGCTTGTACTCTATCCAACCTATTCACAATGCTACACTAG
>NW_007456423.1:0-359 GCF_000475195.1 Diaphorina citri | reverse complement strand
TTATTAATTTTCTTCTAACGTTTCTGTCTAAGTCACGTCCCCCCAAAGTATAGCATGCCGGACGGGGAAAATATTTCCAGATAACTTTCCGGTCCGGAGAGGAGCACGTTCCTAATGGTGTCGGCAACTTTAGTCAATGATAAGGCTCAGACTGGGAGAATGGAGAACCAATCAAATGCTTGTATTACACGTCATATCGTCATAATCATATATATCTCCCTTGCTTTAATCCTACATCAGTGTCCACTGTTAGGGTCAGCTCTCCTTGTTCGCAGGTGATGAACTCTTCTATTTTGGGTGTCAGCTTCTGATAGTCCACTTTCTTCCAGTCTTTTCTTCTGTTGCCGCCACCAGGTGTG
>NW_007456422.1:0-359 GCF_000475195.1 Diaphorina citri | reverse complement strand
TGGGTTATGTGGGAAGTGGGCACGTTTCTGCGGAAACAGTAGCTAGCTGTACCTCGTGCCATGCTTAAAAAAAAGAGGTTTGATAGAGGGAACTGTAACTGCTATGGTCTTATCGTCTCGAAAGCGAAGAGAGAAGGAAGTAGGATAGGAGAAAGCCAGCCGTTCCGAAAATGAACCTTATCTGTTTAGGTTAATCGAACCCACGGCCTAGCACTTACAAGACAGACGTGCTACCAACCAAGCTAACTAGGCTACCATGCTTTAGCTGAAATAGAATATAGCTTGTTTATACTGACATAATGAGACCGAAAAGTCCTTTTACCACCGCAGTCTAAACAAGGTCTTAGGAAATAGGTTCA
>NW_007456421.1:0-359 GCF_000475195.1 Diaphorina citri | reverse complement strand
GAACAAATATTATATTTATGATGTGAACGACGAGTGGTCAGTGTTAACCCTTTTCAATTTTCTGACGAGGCTGCTAACAAAGGAAACCTCTATTCAGAACCTGAAGGTAGGTAACTAGGTAGGTATCGGTCAACTTGGTAGGTACCTACTTAAATAGGTACTTTTTTTAGGTATACCTACCAATCTTTCAGATAGGCACCTATGTAAATACCCTAAGGTCACTTAGGTGTGTTAGTGTTATTCTAAAAAGACCATTAATTTTATATGACAAGAAGAAATGGGCAAGAACAATTGGTCAACTTTTGTAGCCACTAACTCGCAAGGGGTTCATCCAGTTGTGAGACAAGTGTTAAGTAGCC
>NW_007456420.1:0-359 GCF_000475195.1 Diaphorina citri | reverse complement strand
GTACGTGAGAAATGCCCGGATACATCTGCAAGAAAAAGAAGTGATACATCAGACAATGATTCTATTGGAGTGAAATGTTCTAGATAGCCAGATACACAATAGACAATAGAGGCTAATACCGAAATGTTTTGAGTTTTTGAGACCTCCAGATTTCCACATACTCCTGAGAACCCGTCTACTAGAGCTGGGTTACTGCTGTCGTTTCGTAGAAGTAAAAACCTGGAATAGCTTGATTTTCTTGAGAACCCCTAAGGTATCCAGAGCGGAAGAATAGTAGTTGAGAGTTGAGAGTTCTTCAGAGCCGGCTACCATTCAAGCTACTGGCAAAAGAATATATGCTTGCCCTGGATAATTGAATA
>NW_007456419.1:0-359 GCF_000475195.1 Diaphorina citri | reverse complement strand
AGGTATCTAACAGTTTTTAAAGTACCTAGATCCTGGATTCTCCAAATAAAAATAAGCAGAAAAAAGCCGTCTGTTGAAACACTCCCCCAGGTTTTTTTCCACATCCAGGAAGGCATTTGTAATGGCATTAGCTACCTTTATCCCATTCAGGACTGTAGGAAGGTAATGTAGGTATTATAATGACAATGTAAGAGTCAAGAGAGAGACACTTTTCTCGTGAAAATGTTGCATGCACTTTCTTCCCATGTCATGTCGTATTCGCGTCAACTTTGTGGCACAATAGAAATAAGATTTTATGAGTCTTGACAGTGGGAAAAGATTCAGAAAAAGGTTTATGGACAGGGTGTCAATGTGACATC
>NW_007456418.1:0-359 GCF_000475195.1 Diaphorina citri | reverse complement strand
AAAGGGAGAATTTTTTTTTTTTTTTTTTTAATAATTTAGTTGATGGGAAAAATGTTTGCCTTCACGTTGTATTTTGAAAATTTTGGACTAAAAACCAGGCAATTTGTATAGCTACTCGCTACTTACTATGTACTTATGTACATACACTATGTAGTAGGTAGGTATTTATGAACACTAAACTTTGAGATTTTTCACATTTTTAGATGCTTGAAGTCCCTGTGTTCATAATAATATGGATCTTGCAACTCACTTGTGACTTGTGATCCACTTTTACTAGGCCGATTGACAAGATATAAATTACTCTTCCTTCTTCTGACTCATATTTTTAATCTGTTGCAAGTATTTACTAAGCACCTATA
>NW_007456417.1:0-359 GCF_000475195.1 Diaphorina citri | reverse complement strand
TCTGTCCTCCATTTTGAAATCCAGGGGGATATTATCAGGCTCGATTTTAGGCAGGTGAGGATTTCCCGGCTTGGTATTTGGGGGCAGGCCAGGTTTTGAGAGAACTAAAGAGAGGGAAAGGCTTTGATACAATAATGGGCCCGTTTCTGAACGCAAGTTTACAACTTTGAGAACAGGTAGATCGAACTGTTCAGCCTTTCATTGTCCTATGTACAATTGTAGGTACATCCTTTAAAATGCTACACTTTGTAGTAAAAAGTTGCGAAATGAATCTAACTTTTATCTATTAGGTAGGTATTTTATTTTTATTCCTAAATCGGATATTTCAACCCATTTCCCGATTTCCGCGAAATTTGGAC
>NW_007456416.1:0-359 GCF_000475195.1 Diaphorina citri | reverse complement strand
TGTAATAATTCATCAAAGCCTGTACACCAACATCAAGAACCAAATGAATCATCCGTTCTTCCTGATCAAAATAATCGCAACTTCAAGAAAGTATTTGAAGGAACTAATCCAAACTGTATGTTCAGCAATTCTTATTTTGAGCAAAATATCCTGCACAACAGTGACAATTTTCATAGAACTCCAGATAAGATCCAAAGTGATTCTTTATCAGTAAAAGTAAATCCCCGTGAATTGATTACGAACCACAAACCTCAGGAAACAACAAATGGGCTCCATTCAGACTATACACAGAAATATAATGATGTTCCTCAGACAATTCAAGAAATTTTGCCTAATGACCGAAGAGATAATGAATATGG
>NW_007456415.1:0-359 GCF_000475195.1 Diaphorina citri | reverse complement strand
TATCCTCGTCTTTATGTTTTCTTCTGACGTAGAGATGTCTGGACGGCTCTGTTATGTGCTCATAAGGATATACGGTGATAATTGAAAAGATGGAAGAAGAAGATGATGAAGAAAGAGGAGGAAAAGGTAAAATTGGAGATAAGAATAAGTGAAGACGAAAGAAGAACGAAAGAAGAAGCTTGGAGCAAACTGGATTCTTGGAGCTAACATGAAAAATTAACCTAATAAAAAGAAGAAGAAGAAGGGAGAGAAAGGGCAACATTGAAAATGAGAACAAGTAGTGAACATTATTCTTACCGTTTCTATTATTACTGGATACTAGGTATTTGTGTTTTTCTACTCCGACTCGAGTTTCGCCT
>NW_007456414.1:0-359 GCF_000475195.1 Diaphorina citri | reverse complement strand
GGTGAAGGCTTAGCACCTTAATAAAGGCCCGTTCCCTCTTGTCGATATTGTTCGGAAAAAAATCGTGTCGCGTGTAGTAAGAACACTCTCATATTGCATTGCCTACAAGGACATTTTGTACCGTTCGAAAAAAAAAAGAAAAAAAATCGTGTCGTACGTAGTAAGAACACTCATCTTACATTGCCTACAAGGACATTGTGTGTCGGAAAAAAATCGTGTAGTGGGAACGCTCTCATTTAAATTATGTTCCCTACAGGACATTCGGAAAAAAATCGGATGAAACTCACGACAAGTGGGAGCGGCCTTAAGCACCTCAATAAGGAATAACCTTTGCAATTCATGAAATACCAGCATACCTA
>NW_007456413.1:0-359 GCF_000475195.1 Diaphorina citri | reverse complement strand
AAGTCTGATATTTGAGTTGCAAGTCTAATATTTGCATTGCAAGTCTTTAATAAAACAGTGGATTACAAGTCCACTCAGTGGAATCCACTGTATGGCGGTAAATTTAGGGTCCCTCTGTGCCTTGACTCGTAAGTTGCAGCATTCACATGTGTTCTTATAATATAAAGATTACCATGTGTTTCCATGGTAACCTAACCAACTAACCATACTTATTGACTTCACATGAGTTGCTATATTAAGCTAACTATTGACTATACGTATAGTTACTGAACTGGTTTGTCTGGTTGAGGATTTGGTTGCCACTTCAGTACTCCAAAACCTCATCAAGTCCTCACCAGGATTTTCAATATTATTTATTT
>NW_007456412.1:0-359 GCF_000475195.1 Diaphorina citri | reverse complement strand
AACATTTTATTGTCTTTGAGAGAAAAGTCTAGTAAGACTGTCAGGATTGGATACTTTCGTCTATTAAGTCTAGGTAGTAATTTTGTGATCTAAAGTTGTTCTAACGGTATTTGGTATTAATTTGGGAGCTCCTTTAAATTCCACTGCAGCAGGATCGTGGCTTTGATCATATTTTAACTTTAATACCATATTTTTTTGTTACCACAGGCATGGCACTATATTGGACATTCCAGAAGGTTCTGTAATCTGTACCTGAAGTCTCAAGCTGTTTCCTCACATAGGATCGATCGTGGATCGACGAGGTAAATCTATGTTGACGAGGCAGTGTACTGTTTCAGTCGACAATTCGATATCGATCG
>NW_007456411.1:0-359 GCF_000475195.1 Diaphorina citri | reverse complement strand
CGAAGAGACGAGCGATAATAAATATGATGATTGAGTAAATGAAAGACTTGTAATACTGTAATACCCACAAAGTTGTGACTTACTTGTCTGATCCTAACAACCTATAGACACGGCTCTTGTCCACTATCTCTTGTGTGACCTCTCCATTTTTCAAACTTCTGCCTTGCATTCCGTTCTTGTGAAACGCTAGAACACTATCAGGTAAACATACTGGAATCACAAACAAAGAGATATCTATTTTAGCAAGTTTTTTCCCCCAGAAATATGTTAGAGGGAGCTTTTATCGTCCCGAAAGCGAAGAGAGGATAGGAGAAAGCCAGCCGTTCCGAGAACAAACCTTATCTGTTTACGATAAAGTC
>NW_007456410.1:0-359 GCF_000475195.1 Diaphorina citri | reverse complement strand
TAATCTCGAATTTTTATTCGTTAATTCAGAAGTTAAAGATACTTATCACACTAATGGTGGATTTCACCAATGACTTAATCAGAGATTTCCACTAATGGGATAATCAAAAAGGAGTTTTTAATGATCCTCCTTTTTGGATCGCTAAAAACTTCTTTTTGGATAATTAAAAAATCCTTTTAGGGTTATTAAAAGCTCCTTTTTGGACGATTGAAAATTCTCCCATTAGTGAAATCGTCCATTGTAGAATCACTCAATCCGTATAAATATCAAAATGTTCAACCGACATGTTTGTTTCGAGAGGAAAAAGAATACTGTGGAAGGGTGTTAGGTGTATGGCAAAAGGACAGGATACAACACTG
>NW_007456409.1:0-359 GCF_000475195.1 Diaphorina citri | reverse complement strand
AAAATTGGACCATTGTCAACATTTTTTTTTTTTTTTAGTTGAAATTTTAAAATGCGTGTAACTCGGTACAGCTGATGTGTTTCACGGTACAGCTGATGTGGCTTACGGCTTACATCAGCCCTCACACGTGTGGCCTACGTATTTACCGGTGATACAATTTCGTATTATTCTTTGAAAAATCCGGCGAGGTTGAAGCCAGAGGAATTGCATCGATCACATAATGAACCTATTTGAAATTTGGGTCCTAATGGTGAGTAGTTTTACTTTTAGGTAAATCCCCTTTAGGGGTGAGCTATTCATTTCCAACGAAAGTCACCACTTTGGGTCGGGGTTGTGTTTGAAGAGGTTTGATATAGTAT
>NW_007456408.1:0-359 GCF_000475195.1 Diaphorina citri | reverse complement strand
AGAGATCACCCGGTCAGGCCGAGATGGACATTTTACTCTGGACAGTATGCGAACCGGGACCTATAGATTGGGAGTCCGCACAGGTAATGTCAATGTCTCTATCTCTCCCTCTTTTTCTCTCTCTCCCTTTCTTTCTCTCTCTCTTCCTCCCTCCCTCCCTCTTTAATTCTCTTTCCCAAATATGAAACGAAGGTTTTTCATCAGCTAATGTTAGTTTACTTCAATACCTACCCCTCCATTTGATACTTCATATCCAGTGTTGAACGCTGTACACACGATAATGTCTCCCAACTTGGTCTTCCAAACTGGTCTTTCTACAGATCGTTGAGTGTATGCGAGTGTGCACGTTTTATTTGCCC
>NW_007456407.1:0-359 GCF_000475195.1 Diaphorina citri | reverse complement strand
AATAAATAAAAAAAAAAAAAAAAAAAATCTACACTGCCGTGCTAAGCGAAAATGCCGTATGTCAAAAAACCTTACTTTCGGGAAATCGAGTATAAAGATTTCAAGAGTTTTTGACATACGGAAACACGTTTTGGTGGTTTTTAAGGGGTTTAGAATATATATATATGTAGGCTAGCCATGGCACCCTCATAAGCAGAGCGTAACCATTAAAAATATGGGATCAAAATTTAGGATCATAGGAATCATTTGGCACCAAAAACCAAAAATCGATTTTTTTTTATTTTTTTTGACATACGGCATTTTCGCTTAGCACGGCAGTACAGGTATCTGTAACCTAGATACACAACTCTCCTATCCGT
>NW_007456406.1:0-359 GCF_000475195.1 Diaphorina citri | reverse complement strand
TTCGAGAAAAGAGAGAAGAGGAAGGTGCCAGCCTAGTTAGCTTGGTTGGTGGCGCGTCTGCCTTGTAAGCGCTAGGCCACGGGTTCCATTCCCGCCCGGGGCGGATTTTATCCTGATGGGATAATGTTCGTTCTCGGAACGGCTGGCTTTCCTCCCATCCTGCCTTCCTTTTCTCTTCGATTTCGGGACGATAAGACCCTAGCAGTTACAGTTCCCTCTTTCAAACCTCTTAAGAGAAATATGCTCCTGCAAATAGAATATTTCTGTAGGTTTGTTTGTTTGTAAATTTTACCCAGAAAAAGGGCGAGTTTTGTGCGGCCATGTTACACGTGGTAAGAGTTTCCTTCACAATCTTGCTC
>NW_007456405.1:0-359 GCF_000475195.1 Diaphorina citri | reverse complement strand
ATAACTATATCATAGGCGAACATTCACCAGGCTACGTACACAAAGCTTGTGTTATTTGTACAATACAGACAACATGTTTGTTATTGTCATGTGGAAGAAACATTATGGACTATGTAGACAGAGGTCATCTTGTATACATGTACATAGAGGTATGAAACATTAGGATGAAATTTTACCACAGACAGATGTACATATTACTTGCACTTTGTTGTACTGGGGCCTATTTCAGTTGGCCGTAACCAGACTGGGATGAATCCCAGATTTTGCAAGGAAAATATTTGCAAAGTCCATTTCTGAATTTCGTTGCACATGATTAGGACCATAATTTAATAAACATGGAACACATCACCAAAACAAAT
>NW_007456404.1:0-359 GCF_000475195.1 Diaphorina citri | reverse complement strand
GCGAACATAATCGCCAAATCCGCGAACATAATCGCCAAATCCGCGAACAAAATCGCGAAATCCGCGAACATAATCGCGTTTTCCGCGAACATAATCGCGAAATCCGCGAACATAATCGCGAAATCCGCGAACAAAATCGGCAAATCCGCGAACATAATCGCGAAATCACATAGGTACGATATGTACATAGGTACGATAGGTGATAGGTAACATAGCTATTATTAAAAACAGATAAACAAAATACAGTCGAACCTGGATAAACGAGAATCCAAGGAACATAGCTATTATTAAAAACAGATAAACAAAATACAGTCGAACCTGGATAAACGAGAATCCAAGGGACCAGCTCATTTTTTCGT
>NW_007456403.1:0-359 GCF_000475195.1 Diaphorina citri | reverse complement strand
AAACAGAATATAAACGGTGACAAATGAAGTGAAGAAAATGGAGCTGATGATATTTCACGCATGATCGATGATTGTGACGATGTGTTGGTTCGACTCCAGATGTGACACGAAAAATGAGCGGTTCTCAAAATCTCAAAACGATCAGTAGCATTTATTGACCTATAATTTTCGGAGTCTGGCCTAGCCTACCTATCCCTAACTCTATAAAAACTACATTATTTAAGGAACTACCTACCTACATATTTCGAGTTTTGGATATTTCTACGTAAAAGTAGGTAGGTAGGTCTTACCTTCTTCTTCTTTTTTTTTTTTTTTTTTTTTTTTTTTTTTTTTTTTTTGGCGTCCTCTACAACAAAAAA
>NW_007456402.1:0-359 GCF_000475195.1 Diaphorina citri | reverse complement strand
CAACATCCTTATAATTTGCGAATTTATTCTGTACCAAATACATGAGACCTTGTTTAGAATAGCGGAAGTAAAGGGACTTTTTAAATCTCATTCTGGCAGTAGAAACAGGGTATACTCATTGTATTCTATTTTTTTTATTTATAATTTGCGAATTTATTCTGTACCAAATACATGAGACCTTGTTTAGAATAGCGGAAGGAAAGGGACTTTTCAGTTTCATTCTAACAGTATCTTCTTCTTTTTCTTTGCCTTTTCCCGTGTACAGACGGGGTCGGCGTTTTTCATCAGCCTCTCAATCAGCCCTAACTATAAACCGGGTATATTCTATTCTATTTTTTTTCCTTTTATGTATACTTAAA
>NW_007456401.1:0-359 GCF_000475195.1 Diaphorina citri | reverse complement strand
AACGGAAAGGACGTGTTTGTACCCGGCCAAACAATGACCGTTAACGGGGTCGAGAAGTTTGTGGCTGGCGTTGTTGTCCACGAAAATGGGGTGTCGACTCTGGTACTTGGACATGTAGTTGATTTGGGTAATAACAAGAAGGCATTCTGTGAAGGAGAATTCGTAGAAACTATTGACGGACCTCAATTCTTTCTACCCGGCCAAACAATGACCGTTAACGGGGTCGAGAAGTTTGTGGCTGGCGTTGTTGTCAACGAAAATGGAGTGTCGACTCTGGTGCTTGGACATGTAGTTGATTTGGGTAATAACAAGAAGGCATTCTGTGAAGGAGAATTCGTAGAAACTATTGACGGACCTCA
>NW_007456400.1:0-359 GCF_000475195.1 Diaphorina citri | reverse complement strand
TATATATATATCTATAGCATGCCATAAAGAACCAACTTTTGTTATTTAGAAACCCTAGAAGTCTAATGTCCTAAATAATTGCGAGCATCTCAAAGTGAGTCAGTGGGTGTTACAATAATTTCTAATCTAAATGTGCAAGTACAGATAGGCTAGGTACCTATCTACTATTCGTAGAACATGCTAAAAGTTTCAATTACCTATTTCAAAATACCACATTTCATTTGAAACTGTCTTATGTGAAAATAGACCAGGCTAAAAGTTTCAATGACCTATTTCAAAATACCACATTTCAATTGAAACTGTCTTATGTGAAAATAGACCATGCTAAAAGTTTCAAGTCTTTCAAAAGACATTTAAAC
>NW_007456399.1:0-359 GCF_000475195.1 Diaphorina citri | reverse complement strand
TAACCGAGGAGGAAGCTGAGTGCTATGTTATTCAACAATTCAACCGTATCTCTCTATGTAGAAAAAGCAAGAAAGGAGGAGGAGTAATGATCTTCTACAGAGGTAATACCTATCTTACTGAAACACTTCATTACAATTTTGATGAATCTGAAACATTAGCCGTGCAAATGAAACATTTGAAAACAAAAACCATGTTTAAATTACTGGCAATTTATCGCCCCCCTAAATCAAATCAAAAGATGTTCGTTCAGGATCTCACCTGGTGGTTGAAACACGCTGTTAAAAAAGATGATAACATAATCATGGTGGGTGATTTGAATATTTGTACTCTAAAGAGAAGTAGTGTCAATGCTGATTAT
>NW_007456398.1:0-359 GCF_000475195.1 Diaphorina citri | reverse complement strand
CTCAGTGAGGAAGGTTTCATTTGAAATAATGGTCTGGTCTTTGAAGATGCATGCTACGTAGCATCTTGCGACTTGCTATTTGCGACGTGTTACCTCAGTGTGAAAGCCGCCTTAAGGATAAAGTTCTTTCCCGGAACAACAATTGACTTTCTTCGATCTAGTTAACCCTGTCCTCCTCTCTTCAAGAAAAAAGAAGTTCGTTCTTGGAACGGCTGGCTTTCTCCTATCCTGTCTTCTTCTCTTCGATTTTGGGACGACAAGACCTCCGTTGTTAGAAGTCCCTCTATCAAAGTTCATCCGTCTTCAAGAAAATAGAATAGAATAGAATATACCTTGTTTATCCTGCCAGAATGAGACTG
>NW_007456397.1:0-359 GCF_000475195.1 Diaphorina citri | reverse complement strand
AGACTTGGAAAGGTACTGAGCTAAGCCGAGTGTAAATATGTTGGAATTAATTTCTGTACCTTTTTTTAAAAAGGGTTTAAAGTAGCCAGTCAAGGTAGCTTGGAGTGGAGCGAAATTTGTAAGCGCTGGTCGTGGGTTCGAGTCCAGCCCGAGGCGAACTTTCCTCCTAGGTTTGTTCTTGGAACGGCTAGTTTTTTTTCAATCCTGCCCTCCTTATATATCTTAACTTTTGGTACGATATAACCTTAGCAGTTGCAGTTCCCTCTATCAAAACTCATTCATTGTAGGTGTTAATTTGATTTCTTTAGAGAAGGGGCCTCCCATTTGGAGATAAGCTACAAGCCTACTCACAGCATCCA
>NW_007456396.1:0-359 GCF_000475195.1 Diaphorina citri | reverse complement strand
TTTTTCATTTTTCGTGTTAATTGGTCGATTGGCCCCTAGGTATTAACTGACTCGTGACGGGGTTATCGAGTTACTACGGAACTAGAGGGATGACCTTAACAAAAGAAGGCTCAATGTGCTGATAACCTGAGCTTTACTAAACACTCGCAGAAAGTGTGAACTTAAACTCCGGGCGTTGAAGAAAGTTGGAATGATGAAATTCTGGTCCTGGTTTCCTAATCGAAAGAACGAAGTGTGTTCTTGTTTTAACTCGACTAGAGTTTCGAAGTGTGTTCTTGTTTTAACGCGCTTGCTTGCCATGCAGAAGGTCCCGGGTTCGAATCCCATCATCGACAAAAAATTTGTACTCGTTTTTCGAT
>NW_007456395.1:0-359 GCF_000475195.1 Diaphorina citri | reverse complement strand
TCCATTTCCCCAGGTCCGCTCTTGTTCTTTTACTTTTCATTCCATCTACCCTTTCGTTCTCTTTACCTATGTTTCTCCTTGTTTTACAGTGGCAAAGGAACTTTTCAGTTCTGTTCCAGGAAAACAAATAAGGTCCGTTCTAATATGTATTCTTCTTGTGGGTCAGTTTGATTCTGTATTCCTATCTCCTATCCCTCTAAGCTTGGCTTAGTTTAAATTAGTTCATAGATATAAGTATACCTTTAATATACATCTAAATAAAATGATGTATTCTATGATACATTTTCTAGAACTCGATCTATTTATGGCGATCTACTTGTGTAAAGTTTTTAAGTCTCTAAAGGCGATTACAACAGCTA
>NW_007456394.1:0-359 GCF_000475195.1 Diaphorina citri | reverse complement strand
ATCATGTTTTCTTGTTTTCAGTTGAATATTGTTTTTCCTTAATTAATTCAGACATGGTTGCGCCATCAGCGACCTTAGCGCACAAGTTGAAGGATTTCCTTTTGTCTACACAGTTACGACATAGGAAAACTTGAAGAAAAATGACTTTGAAGTTTAAAGTTTGTTTTTGAACAGAAAAGGGTTCAAAAGTAGCGACACATTGTTGAGAATTACATCATTTAGCGTTTGATCCAATGATATTGTGTCATAACGTTTGAATCTACAGTGATGACTGATGACCTTGAGACCTGCAAAATATGGCATTTTATTTTGTTAAAATATGGGGAAATAGTATGGCGCCATGGCAATATGGCATTTGG
>NW_007456393.1:0-359 GCF_000475195.1 Diaphorina citri | reverse complement strand
TTGATTTTATTTAGTAGCTACGTTTACAAGAACAGTTGCCCAGCAGAAATGTACAGCATGCTTTTGGATTTGTCTGACTCAGTCTGACGAATTCAATCAAATCTTTCTTTACATTTTCCACACGTGGTAGTAAAACACCTAGGTAACCACCCTAAAGAAGTGTTTGTGTGACTACTTACTTTGGCTTTCAGCATGACCCACTATCATGGATCTGATGCCAACGAACCTTAGAAAATCTGGAGATATTTCCTCAAGGTAAGATCAACTGAAAAGATCCTAATAACAACCCCTTGGATTCTGCTTGGATAGGACTAAGTAAAAGTCCCTTTATTCCTACAGTCTAACCAAGGTCTTGGACT
>NW_007456392.1:0-359 GCF_000475195.1 Diaphorina citri | reverse complement strand
TACAAGATAATATCATGTACCCACCTATGTGGCTACAAGAAGATGGGTACAGAACGCTGAACGAGTCATTTCTAAAAAGGTACAGAGTCTTGCGTAGAGGAGGAAGTAATAAAGGACAAAAGGAAGCTTTTAGGCTGGCACTATTACTTTGCGTTATGCTGGGTTCTAGACAATTCTCAATCCCGGATTCGCTCTTAGTTCCAAAAGGACAAGGGTCGTTACCACTGAGCATAACTACCCGGAGACTGTCGGGGCAGAGTCTCCAAGAATGCTCAGAGATTACCGCTTGTATGAAGAGTCCTTCCTACTACTTATGTACATGACGTGGTAGACCCCAGCCTTAATAACAGATTTCAATA
>NW_007456391.1:0-359 GCF_000475195.1 Diaphorina citri | reverse complement strand
TCGTGAGGATTTTTCAACTCTCTTGGGTGTTTATGTGTTTCTGGTGAACATATAAAACTACTTAGCGCAATGTCGTTACAGTGAAAAACTGTGCTAAAAAGAGGACGTCTTCCCGTTTGGTGTTTCCTCTCTAGATTAGCGGGGGCGATCATTTCGGAGAGTTTTGTAGGATTGGAGAGAAGGAAATGCTGCGTTTTGTTTTAGTAGGCATAATTCTTGCTCAAGAATTTGTGTGTTTCTTCAGATGTGTTAAACTTGGAGTGCTGGTTCAAATCCGTCCCGAAGGGCCAACAATCCAGGGTCTTTTTCTTGTAGGTCTTGAATGAAAACTGCTTTCATTTGAATAGGCATGTACATAG
>NW_007456390.1:0-359 GCF_000475195.1 Diaphorina citri | reverse complement strand
ATAATAATAATAAAATTTATTATCCTTTATTTTAATAGCCATGTATAGTGTATACTACGTATTGGTTGTTGCTGCTTGTTAGACCTCTTGTTGACATTTTCCACAGCAACATGGCTGTCAGTAGGTCAGTACTACGTTGTCAGTTGTCACCTTTAAATTTGTCATAAGTGTAAGATTGAAGTGAAGTGCTACATTGATGTGAAGTTTAAAGTGAAGTGTTACATGGAAAGTTTGTTTTGAAATGGAAAGTAACATTGAAGAGCCAGCCTATATATGTATGTAGTAGGGTTGCCAGACGTCCCGTATTTCCCGGGACGTCCCGTATTTTGGGCACTTTTCAAAATGTCCCGTACGGGACA
>NW_007456389.1:0-359 GCF_000475195.1 Diaphorina citri | reverse complement strand
ACTTAGATAACACTCCACCTGCATTTTACAAGAGAAATTACAGAGAGAAAAGTTGCGACACGACAATCATTTGTAATTTTATTATAATTAATTAGTAATTTAATTACTTTGTGTTTTCTTAATTTTATTCAATCATTACAATAAACAGCACGCTATAGTAATGCAGTATACTCGTAAGAGTATAGGTAAATAAGTAGATATAGGTAACTTGGAAATATTTTGCCTACTGACTAAAAAAAAAGCTGAACTGGGAGAAAATGATATTTTCAGTAGGTATTTTAAATTAAATCTTGTAATTTGTTAGATAAAATTTAGATAAACAACAGATATTTTTTCTAGGGATCGATCTATCTCAGATC
>NW_007456388.1:0-359 GCF_000475195.1 Diaphorina citri | reverse complement strand
TTTGCCTAGGTGGCTTGGAAGCGCGCCCGCGGTAAGCGGTAGACTGCGGGTTTGATTCCCGCCCTTGGCGAACTTTATCCTTTTGTTCGTTCTCGGTTTGCTACGGTACGGTTCGTTCTCGGAACGGCTGGCTTTCTCTTACTCTCTCTTCCTTCTCTTCGATTTCGAGACTGTAAGCCCAATTTTTTTCTTCTTTGTTGCAATGTAGTTTTGGTGGTTGCAGCTCCTACTTTGGTACCCTTAATTCAGAATTTTTTAACTTCTGGCCCTCAACGCAATCATGGTGTTTTGTAACTCTGAATTAAGGGTGCCAACCCATTAGAAGCCTTGATTTAAAATTACCAAGACTAGCCCATCCT
>NW_007456387.1:0-359 GCF_000475195.1 Diaphorina citri | reverse complement strand
GAAGAAGAAGAAGAAGAAGAAGAAGAAGAAGAAGAAGAAGAAGAAGAAGAAGAAGAAGAAGAAGAAGAAGAAGAATGCGGGTATTACCACCATCATCTTCCTAATCAATCTCATTGAACAAAAGGATTCAAAGGGGGATTCCCCTTTGTGAAATACCCCCCCTCCGTGTGAAATAACCTTGAACGTTTACATTCCAATGCGTTAAAACTTTCATCCCCCCCTTTTGGAGCTTAATTAAACAACATTTCTACAACCCTATAGAACACTACAACAAGAACATGGAGCAGGATAAACAGGGTACCTATATTCTACAACTCTATAGAACACTACAACAAGAACATGAGCAGGATAAACAGGGT
>NW_007456386.1:0-359 GCF_000475195.1 Diaphorina citri | reverse complement strand
TAGATATGTGTCCACACATAGTCCATCTCTCATCAATCGATGTTGACTGAACCGTCCAGCGTCCACACTGCCTCGACAACATAAATTCGTAGAATATTTTAAGCTGTGCACATATGTAGATGCCGTCGATCGACGAGGTGAATCTATGTTGTCCAGGCAGTGTGGACGGTTCAGTCGACATCGATCGACGACTGTCCACTATGTGTGGATTACTGTGGACACAGCATTACTCTCAAACCGACAAAACTGGTCTTCCTTTTGTTCCTAACAGATACCTAAATATAACACAAGTAGGTACCTGAGTACATATATACATAACTTGAAAGTGTAAGTATACTCGTAACTTGTAACTTGAGTGT
>NW_007456385.1:0-359 GCF_000475195.1 Diaphorina citri | reverse complement strand
AAACAAAATATCTCGAGAACGGTAAGAGCTAGAAACTTGAAATTTGGTATGTAGATGTCAAATGTGACAAGGATGCGAAACGAAACTTTTGGTTAAGATCGGTTGAACGGTTGGCGGCATTTTACCGCTTTTTGCGGTTTTCGGTGTAATTTAACAATATCTCGGGAACGGTATAAGATTGAGACTTGAAATTTGATATGTAGTTCACAAATGTGACAAGGATGCAAATCAAAACGTTTGGTTGAGATAGGTGCTGCGGTTGGCGGTATTTTGACCGGTTGTTGACCGTTTTTTGGCGGTTTTCAGCTATACCGACTAAACGGTTAGAGATATTGTAAAAGTTTGGCTATAAGAACAAG
>NW_007456384.1:0-359 GCF_000475195.1 Diaphorina citri | reverse complement strand
TGGATTCAATTATTAAGACGACCGACGGAAATTATGTGCTGAATTGAGCGATGGTTTTGAGAATCCAGAGTACCTATTTGTATTGCAGAGTAGGAAGTTACCGTCAAACTAAAAACTGAACCGTTTTTGGGAAGTCTCTATTACTTTCTCTTAAATTTCTTTTCTTTATCGACGAATTGGAGTCTACATTGCCTATAACTACTTATGTTGAAACTGAAGATGGCTTCACGGAGGAAATATCGCATAAGTACCTGTTAGTATATAAGAACCACCACGAAATCTCTCCCTCACTCCGGCTGATAGCATAGCACAAATATTTTCTCTCCCATTTATTTGCACGCAGGGAATGTGGGAACATA
>NW_007456383.1:0-359 GCF_000475195.1 Diaphorina citri | reverse complement strand
TAAAAAATAGTGGCTACAGACACGGGAGAAAAAGCAGTCTTGTTGAATTGTGTAAGAAATAAAAACTGCACCCAACACATTTCCGTAAAAAATAATTAAAAAATAGTGGCTACAGACACGGGAGAAAAAGCAGTCTTGTTGAATTGTGTAAGAAATAAAAACTGCACTCAACACGTCACAAAGTGTTAGCAACATTTGAACCTGACAGTTCCCCAGATGAAACGAAACCTAGCACCCGTACAGCAAGGTAAAGTATAGGAATTTGATTTAAATACAGTAGAAAAAAAAGGAAGTACCTAGACGGAGAAGAAGACTCAGAAAAATACGAGAACAAGAAGGAAAAAGTGTAAAGGAAAAAG
>NW_007456382.1:0-359 GCF_000475195.1 Diaphorina citri | reverse complement strand
AATGGCGTTATATGAATGGAAAGCTTTCAGACGAGTTAGGGTAGGTGTGCTAAAACAGTGACACAGATCAATAAATGATGCTTCAGGGGTGTTCCAAGGAGAGGTACTCGGCGTGAACCACAGAAGAGTGTCAAAGAGCCTAGGAAAAATATAGTCAATCCATTAGTGTATGGCGTCCTTTGTTTAAGACGACAAAAAGAATGGTAAAAGAAGTTCAGACTGTTCAGAGTCTTCATAGAAAAGAGAAGAATTTTTTCAAATGACAAAAGGTTACAGAGATGGGGAGACTAAAGATGTTTCCAAGGCCAAAAGAAGATAATGTTTTGGCTCCCCTGAGACCAGAGCAACCATCAGCATAA
>NW_007456381.1:0-359 GCF_000475195.1 Diaphorina citri | reverse complement strand
TAGATAGATAAAATAAAAAAAAGCACGTGTTTCCAATCAAAGTCCGAGGGGCCTCTGACAGACAGACAATTAAAGAAAGAGAAATAAGATAAAAACTTATTTGTAGCCAATAATCCAATTAGTAAGAATTTTGCAAAACCAGAGCTCTCGATAAAAACAAAATATTTACCAAATAAAAAAGAAAAAAATCCAAAAGCTACCTGATTTCGTCGAGTAACAAGTTTGGAAGTTTGTTAACAAAGAATTTTGCATTTGGTTTGTCTGTTTGTTTGTTTCATCAAAATTCTGCACTCAGAAAAAAAACTAGGGTGCCGGCAGCCTAATCGGGTGACTGAGTTCCGGCACCCTAATATTGAACT
>NW_007456380.1:0-359 GCF_000475195.1 Diaphorina citri | reverse complement strand
TTATTATTATAAGACTATTTTATAGCCAGCCTAGTTAGCCTGGACGGTAGCTCTCCTGCCTTGTAAGCGCTAGTTGGTTCCCGCCCGGGGCGAACTCTTGATCCTAAACAGATAAGGTTCGTTCTCAGAACGCCTGGCTTTTTTCTCCGATTCTGCTCTCCTCTCTTCTTCGATTTTGGGACGATGAGACCTTCGTTGTAACAGTTTTCTCTAAATTCCTTTTTTTTCTAAATGTTTTCCTTATCTTTTCTTGTATTTCGTGTTAATATAGGCCGGGCGGTGCTGCGAACTCTTGACGTTCGCGCGCCTCCCGGCGCGCTTGATTTTTTTGTCTTTCTGATTTCATTCGGTTCTACTTA
>NW_007456379.1:0-359 GCF_000475195.1 Diaphorina citri | reverse complement strand
TTCTTTACGTTCTCTGAGAATGCTTAGAGATAGAGATCAGGAATCATTTGAACATGATCCTGTAATCCTGAGGCTTACGATAAACCGAAAATTTCAACACAGAGCCCTAAGGTAATTACTTGGAGAGAGAAAAAAAGATGATATAAGTAGCCTTGTCTTTTAGTGGCCCTCATTTGAGAACAATCTGGGCCTCTTCGAAAGTTTGAAAACCACTGCTAAGCACTGATGACTAGACTGGAAAAGATAGGAACTTGCAAGGGGTAGCTAGTAGGTATTGTCGCTCATCTGATCAATACTATGCACTTTATAGGGTCATTTCTTTGGGAATTTTGTCTTATTGCCTCTACTATACTGAGGTA
>NW_007456378.1:0-359 GCF_000475195.1 Diaphorina citri | reverse complement strand
GTACTTTATTATTTCATACAACCTCCAACCCATTGTATGATTTATAAGCGAAGAAACTAAACATAAATATCAGAGAGATACCATAAGATAAATGTACCTACATGAGACAACAATAAATGATAGTGAGCAGTTATCTATTAATCATAATAATCTTAATCTAAAGCTGAACTGTGATGGATGTGATAGGAGAATATTACATAAACAATTTGGCTAGTCCAATGTCAAACAATATCTACGAGTACCTATCTAAATATCTACGAGTACTATCCTACCAGCTACCTATCTAAAATTTAATCTAAACTATCTAAATCATGCATTATTTGTGGTGATGTTGGAGGATCTCTTCACAATTTTTGTGG
>NW_007456377.1:0-359 GCF_000475195.1 Diaphorina citri | reverse complement strand
TGGAAGGACTAGGGGGCTTCAGATTTCTGAAGCAAAATGGCGCGCTAGGGTTTAAATATAGGAGAGTTTTATGTTCACAACTGTTTTTAATAGTATCTTTAACGACTTTAACTGCTTTTCCTCCCGCAGAGTGGCAGAAACTAGTACTCTTTCAATTACTTTCGTTAGCAATTTTTAAACTCGGCTAGCGTTTTGGTAGCTCTCTGACCATTGAGATATAGATATCTCAAGTAGTTGGTACTAGTTCCGAAGCCATGACACTGAAAAATTGCTTCAAAAAGGAGCTTTCTCAAATGGGTTATGTTAAACACCAAAGGAGCTCTCTTTTGCATTGTCATAAGTTCTGAATAATTACCTTT
>NW_007456376.1:0-359 GCF_000475195.1 Diaphorina citri | reverse complement strand
ACTGAAGGGGTCTCCTCGTGCCTGTTTTCCAATGGAAGTGAATGTGTTAAATCATCGTGTCATTTGTGGACACGCTGACAATGGAAGTGAATGTGTTAAATCATCGTGTCATTTGTGTGGACACGCTGATAAAGATGCAGAAATTTGAGTTCAACACTTTGACGATTGCGGATGTTTTTCTACTCGTATAGCTTTGTTACGCAAATTTCAATTGTTATTTTCAGTGCTGATGGGTAGGTACATAACTACCTACTTATCTAATACCTACCTCCAATACCTAGATACAGTCGAACCTGGATAAAGAGCAATCCAAGGGACCGGCAATATTTTGCTCTTTATAGAGGTTTGCTCTTTAAATA
>NW_007456375.1:0-359 GCF_000475195.1 Diaphorina citri | reverse complement strand
TTTTCAGGTTCAAAATTGTACAGGGTAGCCCAGAAATTGTCAGTCAAATATTTCAACCAGAATTAAAAGGTCTCGATTGGTAAACAAGGTTATGGATGAAAGATAAATTGTAATTGTAACTTTAGGACCATCCTAACCTCAAATAATTTGTATCCAGGCCATCTGGTACGTATACACCGAAGTAGCTAAAACACTGTCTTTTAAAAACTATTAAATACTAAAACCTTGGATAATGGACTAGACATACTGTTTTAGTCAAATAATAATCAGGCAATTAATATTATAAAATATCTGGATTCAAAATTGAAGTCGATGTATTATTAGGTACCTACTAGCCTACTACCTACCTATGTACCTAG
>NW_007456374.1:0-359 GCF_000475195.1 Diaphorina citri | reverse complement strand
AACTTAAAAAATATCTTCAAAAATATTTACCATCTTACATGATTCCATCTATATTTATAAATTTACCTGATATTCCATTATTAGCTAACGGTAAAATTAATCGTAACTCATTAATTACTCGTGAAATTATTATTCATCAAGATTATCCTAATCAAGATAATTCATTTAACACTAATAAAATTAATAATAATGAAAATAATAATATATTAAAATCAAAGATTCAATATGAATTACTGAATATTTGGTATAATTTACTTAATATTAAAGGAATAAAAATTAATGATGGTTTTTTTGCTATTGGAGGAAATTCAGTATTATCAGTAATATTAGCGCAAAAAATTAGTAAAAATTTTAATATT
>NW_007456373.1:0-359 GCF_000475195.1 Diaphorina citri | reverse complement strand
AAGACCTTAGCAGTTACAGTTGTTCCCTCTATCAAACTTCCTAAAAAAATCCTCTTTTGCTTTCCACAGATTTTGACGTTTGTTGTTACTTGTTATCTCATAGGACTCATGGAACATATTTGATTGAATGTACGACAAACCTGTTCAAGTTCACTACATTTCAATTTTGCGTCAACTTTCAATATTGTCACCACATTTCCATTGAATCAACTGTCAACTTTCTTCCCTTCTCTCTTTCTCAATTAAGACTTTTTGCTTGACTTACACGCCACCTTGGGATCTGGATTAACAATCTGATCCATTTCGACATTCAATGTGTAATCAATAACAAATGAACCAGTAATAAAGAGAACAATAAT
>NW_007456372.1:0-359 GCF_000475195.1 Diaphorina citri | reverse complement strand
CATCCACCTATATTAGTGGAGATGTCAGAATCACAACCCCATATTTGTATTATTTGTTAACGATTGAACGTGAGCTACACTAAAAGGCAATCTTTGAAAAATTATTGGACGAAAAACGAAATTGATTGCAGTTATGAAATTTATCTTTGTTCACGGCACTGCCGAACGATTTCTTATGGAGGGAAAAATGGAAACTAGGTCTTCTCTTTAAGGAAAAAGGCAACATTGTTCAAATAATGGATTTAAACAAAAGAACCTTTTGTATTACTCTAAATTATTTAAATCACACAAAAAACAAGAACTTCACACATGTTTGAAACCCGCCAAGAAGTGTTTAATGGGTCGTTCTGAAACGTCAA
>NW_007456371.1:0-359 GCF_000475195.1 Diaphorina citri | reverse complement strand
ACCTATAGGTTTGCAACTCTTGTTCAATACAAGCCGTCATAAAAGTAACAAAGCTGGCGTAGGACCCCTCTGATTGGTTCAAATTGAAGCGTTTCGATTGGTCGAAGAGGCTTTGGGATTGTTCAACTTTGGACCCCCGTGATTCGTCGAATTTGGCGCTCTGTGATTGGTCCAAATTGGAACTCGCTGATTGGTTGTGATGTAGAATTGTACCGTCAGGTGTGTTGTGGCGGTAAAGACAACAGTCGGACTGAAGAGACATGGAGCTGAAGTCTACGCGACTGAACAGCTTTAGAAAGCATTCTCCTAGAAACAGAAAATAGACATTGAGGTAGTCAAGTTTTTTATTATTATTTTTT
>NW_007456370.1:0-359 GCF_000475195.1 Diaphorina citri | reverse complement strand
TCGTCAGCCTCTCAATCAGCTCTAGGGTGATTGCTTTGGGCTGACATTGACTTTTAGTTTTGGCTACAAAAATATTACGAGTGGATGACATGTACGCCCTTCGCACTCAACCTTTGCTATTTCTTTAGCAAGGGAAATTCCAGGCTAAGTATTCCCTGGAGACCCCCAGCCAGACTATTCATGTGTAATGTTAATTTAGATAAATATTGGTTTATCAGTTTATCACCAATGAAGTTGCTTCGTTATCAGCATATAACTTCCTGGTTATGGGCTCCTTTCTAGGGAAGCACCGAGTGTTAATTATGCACCTGGGGTGTTCCTCGTTTTGGGTGTATTTGTTGGGGGGGGGGATTGTAGTG
>NW_007456369.1:0-359 GCF_000475195.1 Diaphorina citri | reverse complement strand
ACTTTCCAAGTTCAGGACACATTTCCTGTTCAATACATAAACTTGGGCCATGCTATATCGGGAAAGGGATGAAAAAAAACACTCCATCTGTTACCCCAACTGTAGTACATCTGGGGTCTCCCTCTAAAACACCTAACTTTTACACCTGCGTTTGTCATTCAACCCCTCAATTAGATTTTTGTTGTGCTTTCTCAGTGTGTTTGGTGGTGAGATGGAGGTTCTTGGAGGTGGCTGCGAGATTTTTGTTGCGAAATCGTTTGGATACGTCTTTGTCTTGCCGATTTTTAGTCCGTCCTTCCTTTATTATTACAATAGTAATAAAAAGGTATAGGGGACGGACTATTGTATTCGCTTCGGTG
>NW_007456368.1:0-359 GCF_000475195.1 Diaphorina citri | reverse complement strand
GAAGACAGACATGAAGGAAGAGAGAAGAAAGAGAAGTCAACATTGAAAGCGTCTGAAAAGAAAAGCAACTCTCTGAGACAAGTGTAAAGGTACCTCTAGACAAAATCATCAACATTGCACATAGCTTTGACGAAAGAAGTAACAAATACTTTTGCAGAATACACACACATATCAACATAGAATACACACATATCAACAGTATCAACAAAGGGATTTCAGACGTCACTGAGGAAATCTTTGAGAAATTGTCTTTTATGAAGAAGTCTGGAAGAGATAGAATGCACAAGGTAAGGAAAGTGAAAAATACAGTTATTCAGGTTTACTGGTTTACATGCCAGAAGAAGAAGAAGAAGAAAAAG
>NW_007456367.1:0-359 GCF_000475195.1 Diaphorina citri | reverse complement strand
TCAGAACTTTGATACATATTTTCAATAAAAGTTTTTTTTTTTAATTCTTAGTAAGAAAAATACAAAAAAAAAGGAGAGAGCGAGAGAGAGAGAGAGGGAAAGGGAGAAAGAGAAAGGAAGAGAGAGAGAGAGAGACAGATAGAGAGAGAGAGACAGAGAAAGGAAGAGAGAGAGGAGTTAATATTTTGAGAGGGATGCGCCTATATTATCTACTTCTCCATTTTCTCCTTCTTACTTTCCTTCTCTCTGTTCTCTTCATTTTCTCCATTATGAACTTTATAATTTTCAAGTTGAATGAAAACAAAGATCTTACATTTTCAATTTTCAACAGATTCAAACTGTCTCATTTTCCCCCGTGT
>NW_007456366.1:0-359 GCF_000475195.1 Diaphorina citri | reverse complement strand
AGTGATGCCGGTCGCTATCTAGTATGATACCATTAGGTCGATCACAAGGAAAGGAGCAGAACCTTGAGATTTGTGTCGTGTCAGTCCTGTGGTAAAATGCGTCACTCGAGAGTTTATGGAGAAAGGAGGTAATCGGTAATTCAGGAGTGTTCGCCGTCGTATTTTGGGAACCTACAAACCTACAATACCCAAATGAGTAGCTATATGGCTTGTTTCAATACATTTTGGTCAATAAATACAGCAGGCTTACATCCATCGAGTGTACTCATATTTTCTACAGTTCTATCAAGCGCGCCGGGAGGCGCGCGAACGTCAAGAGTTCGCAGCACCGCCCGGCCTATATTAACACGAAACAGAAT
>NW_007456365.1:0-359 GCF_000475195.1 Diaphorina citri | reverse complement strand
TATTTAAGGGACCGCTCTCCCTCTCGGGCTTCATCATTGCTCCTTCCTTTACTGTGGGGTTTGACTTCGAAAATTCAAAGCATCCACCCCTTCCCCCCCTGTATTATTGGCCCACCTCAATGAAATTCTGTACACAGCCCTGTTACTGAGCTCTAGGCCCAGGTTCTACTTTAAATTAATCAGACTGTGGTGCATATGACCAAGAAGTTGACGAGCACCACATAAATACATATATATAATAGATGATAGATAGACATTAATCAGACTACAATTTTATATGATACAGAAAGGCCGCACTGGGTAAATTGAGAAAAATGGACCTAATGAATCGCCTTGCTGGACTAACTCATCTCTCACCG
>NW_007456364.1:0-359 GCF_000475195.1 Diaphorina citri | reverse complement strand
TTTTGAATTCGCGCTCAAAACCCGAGAGGTTTACCAACCTGAAAATTTCTCCGTTGGGTTGGCTAAACTGAAGCGCGTTTTATTGAGGCGCGAAATTTCAAAAAATCTCCATTATCAGTTTGTTTACAAAAATAGCAGTGATTAGAAACCAGAAAAATTTCCGTGGGACCTTCAGCTTCACATAAATTTTTTATTCTTGTTAAATCATCTATCAAATAGGTGTCAAGACCATCTCTTTAAAAGGAGCTATTCTCTTTCAATCAGCTATGTGAAATGTCATAATGGATTTTAATGATGTCCTTTATTTGTTGGTGTTAATATTCAGTGTTTGTTTCGGGAAATATGTCGGTCAAATTACC
>NW_007456363.1:0-359 GCF_000475195.1 Diaphorina citri | reverse complement strand
CTGCGCGCTCCCGGGGGCTTCGCGGGGTTGTGCATGGGGTCGCGCTTCGCGCTCCCTTGTTTACGAGTCGCGCTTCGCCCCTGAAAACTAATATCGTCCCTGAGTCTTGTTTCGAAGAAATGAAAACTTTAAAGGGGGGGAAAAAAAAAGAAAACTAAAAGCGAGAGAAAATATTAAACGTAAGAAAAGTTTTGCTGGCCTCAAACTGTGTTCCCCGTGTATTTCTTATGGGGAACTAAAAAAAGGTCAATATCTCGGGAACGGTTTGGAATTTCGGGAGTTTTTTCCCAGTATGTACAAAAAATAAGGAATCCAATGGTGAAAACCCCATCTTCCTAGCTCATCTAGAAGTGGGTTAG
>NW_007456362.1:0-359 GCF_000475195.1 Diaphorina citri | reverse complement strand
GAGCCCAATTAGCCTCCTTCCATGATCTTATCTGTATTTGTCTTGATGCAACCGCCATGTTCTTATCAAGAAAAACAATTTTCATTTTCCGAGAAGAGAAAAATTCCGACGTAAAATACGAAAACACAAATATCCAAAGAGAAATATACAGGGTGTTCTAAACTGAAATATAAGTGTGCCTACATACAGGGTGACTCAAAAATTGGGGCTAGTTTCTTTCGTACCAACGAAATAACAGCTACATTAGACGCAAGTGGTCAGTGCCGTAGCATGCCCATCCCGTATTTTATCCGTCATCAGGTGGGCGAGAAGAGACATGAGAAAATATTAGCACCCGAAATAGGTACGAGTGCCAATTT
>NW_007456361.1:0-359 GCF_000475195.1 Diaphorina citri | reverse complement strand
CTCAAAAAAAGAGGTAAAAAAAAAAAAAAAAAAAAAAAAAAAAAGAAAAAACATTCCCTCATGTAGTCTGGCTGGGGGGGGGCATTAAACCAAGGAGTGAGTATACCAGCCTGAAATTTCTGATAAAGAAATAGCAAAGGTTGAGTGCGAAGAGCATCCACTCGAAAAAATTTCTACCCTAAACCAAATGTCAGCCCAAAGCAATAACCCCTAGGGCTGATTGAGAGGCTGATGAAAATCGCCGACCCCGTCTGTACACGGGAAACGGCGAAGTAAAAGTAGACAGCCAGCCTAGTTAGCTTAGTTGGTAGTGCGTCTGCCTTGTAAGCGCTAGGCCGCGGGTTCGATTCCCGCCCGGG
>NW_007456360.1:0-359 GCF_000475195.1 Diaphorina citri | reverse complement strand
CAAAGATGACAAAAGAATAGCCTCTCGCCATCATAATTTACCTGAAAATAGAGCAGGAGGAGGGAAAAATATCACTACTTAGAGAGGGCTAAAAATTCCCTGGATCTATTGACCTTACCATTAGACTTTTCAGTCCCTCGATCACAACGGACTGAAAACTGAAAAGGCCCTTGACCACAAAGCAGTCTCACCAATGTTTTGTGTACATATTTTGTTGTCTGTTAGTAAATATAATGGAACAACTTGTTCTAAGCTGACAGTCTTAATAAAGCACTACTTATAATTGACTTTTCAGTCGCTGGACCACAACGGACTGAAAAGTCCCTTGACCCCAAAACAGTCCCATCAATATCTCGTAT
>NW_007456359.1:0-359 GCF_000475195.1 Diaphorina citri | reverse complement strand
TTTTTTTAAATGAATAAAATCCAATATGAAACGATTGGTGTTATTGCACAAATCAAAGACGTGACATTGTGACAGTCATGGGAACAATAAGATGAATAATGACAAGCACGTTCAGTGCGTTGTGTAAATGGGACAAAGTTTGTGTAAATGGGTCAAAAATTGTTTAAATGAAACAAATAAGGGTATGTAAACGAGTCAGAAAGAGTGTATAAATGGGACAGATAAGTGTGCGTGTGTATGTAGGTAAATGGGATAATAAAGTTCAAACATGATAAGAAGGCCTATCAAACACAAATAGCCAGAAAAGGACGAACGAGAAGGTGTGTAAGAGAGAGAGAGAGAGAGAGAGAGAGAGAGAG
>NW_007456358.1:0-359 GCF_000475195.1 Diaphorina citri | reverse complement strand
CTGAGATTTCCAAAAAGGACGACACTCCTCAATTGTATTTCTTCCAAATCCACAAATAACAGGATCTCCAGGAAAAAAACTGATTATCCTGCGCTGGTCAAACGATATCTTTCTTTCTGGTGTATGATATACAGGGTAGGTTATCAACAATCACAAAGTCACACAAAATCACAATTTCCGTTGAAAAACTAAAAAGGGGACCAAAAACAGTTTCAGTTATGTATGTCTCAAAAATCACCGTTTGTTACTTCACCTATACTTCTAAATTAGAAAACAAAATATAACAAAAAAGTGTCAAAAAGTCTAACAAAAAGTGAGTTCCAACAAAGTCTAACTTTTTAATGGATTCACAAAATTCA
>NW_007456357.1:0-359 GCF_000475195.1 Diaphorina citri | reverse complement strand
AAGTGACTAAACGATTGTTCGTTTCTCTGAATAGTCTGAATGTAAGGTAATCTTTATTTGAATCGCCATCATTTGCACAAGAAGATCTTTCTGTACTTCTGCGGCCATCGAAGTTCATATTCTACAAGAGAAATCTCGGACATGGCTAAAATTCTTTCAGATAAAGTGTAGCTTCTTGAAACTTTGGTGTTCTCTACTTCCAGAGGAACACTTAAAAGTCTTGAAACTTAAAAACCATGTTTGAACTTTTCACCAATTCATCATGAACTATTTACTAGTACTTTTCAAGGCGTTTAAAGGATCCAAAATATCGTACCTTATCGAAAGGTTTGCCTTCCCAAAACCATTTCACACCAATC
>NW_007456356.1:0-359 GCF_000475195.1 Diaphorina citri | reverse complement strand
CATTTTTTTTTTTTTTTTTTTTTTTTTTTTTTTTTTATCAAATGTGTAGTCTGCACACAAGCTCCTGGTTCTTTTGTAGTTTTTCTCATATAAATTGGTTGCATACGGCATACCTCTGGCTGGAGAAGCAAGAAAGGTGGGGTAGGTTTTGCACAACTCATTGCTACCCCAAGGTTCTTCGGTCAGCTTGTTCTACCTCCCACATGAATTAGATCTTGATAAACCATGGAGAAGGGTGAGATGTGATCTTTAGAGTGTCCAGCTTGATCTGTAACAGATAATTAAATGTTCAGAGATATCACACTATGGTATTGGTAACAATAACAAGAAGTTCAGCCAAGAAGCTTCAGGATAGCTCT
>NW_007456355.1:0-359 GCF_000475195.1 Diaphorina citri | reverse complement strand
TCGTCATTTGCTATCAGGAATTCTTGTCTAATGAGAAAACAAAATACAAAGCATGATTAGAACTCAAAACTGATTCAACAAAAATAACTATGCACTTGTGGCGCTCACAACACTCAACACAAATATAATCTTACATAGAAAACGCAGGTTCTCGTTTCTCCACAATGGGGCTCAACCAAATGACAATTTTTTTCGAGGAAGCACTTGCTGTGATATTCACAAAAGTTGTGGAAAGGCTCTGCTTTAACACAAATAAATTCAAGATTAGATTTTGATTTTTTTTTTTTTACCTTTGGTGGACTGTAGGGACTGGTAATAATGGAGTCGACAGCCTGGTGTAGCTGGGACTGAGAGGGGCC
>NW_007456354.1:0-359 GCF_000475195.1 Diaphorina citri | reverse complement strand
CTGGTCAGTCTTGTTTATAGCACGCTACGAATACGATCACAGATTTGACACTAACAGTTCAATATACAGTTCTAATTATTAATAGGGTTAACGAATTCATTTTCTAGAGATCACAACCAAAGTCCGGACCGTCATTATCAAGGACCGCTGTTCCATTATACCAAACGGAGACACTTTCTATCAGGAACGGTTTGTTCTACGAAACGCTTTGTTGTCTGATAGAGCACATCTTTCTCCGATGGATGAGAGATGAATTGTGACAACTATTTGCACTTGTAGGGTTTTATATTGCACAGGAGAGCTGACTTGCTTCCAGGGGGAGGGAGAGGGATTGGGTGGCAACTATAATTCACGCTGTT
>NW_007456353.1:0-359 GCF_000475195.1 Diaphorina citri | reverse complement strand
GTATGTACTATGTACCCAAATTATGTAGGAACCTAATTATGTATGTAGATAAAATGGAACATTAAATATACCAAAGCTCAACTCAGGGTTCGCGTCATCAATGTCATCATCCACCATAATGACATGGAATTGACGTCACACAGGACATGTCAGCAGTGGCGTAGCGTCCATGTAGGGCGTGTATGGCGGCCATACACTCAAAATTTACTCAAATACCCTTAAATATTGACTTTAAATATTTATGAAGAAGCATGTGTATGACTTATGTAGTAATGTGCATTGTGATGGAAATTAGTGCCCTACACGCCTTACACTTGACTTTAGACCACGCTACGCCACTGGTATTGTCCTTTTTACTT
>NW_007456352.1:0-359 GCF_000475195.1 Diaphorina citri | reverse complement strand
GAGATGCGCGGAGGTCGCTGAGATAGCAAAACATGATTCCGTCATTTTCTCGGAACAGAGCTTGGGTGATGTGCAGTACAGTGGACGAATAGTAAAGGCAATCGAACACGGGTCATATTTTGCATTCTTTAAGTGATAAGCTTTTGGAAGGGCATTACACATTGCATTCAAATGGGGGTCTTTTCTGACTAAATTCCTATGTGCCGAGTATGTAGGACTATTGCATCCAGTTTGGAAGGGCATACAGTCCTAAAAAAATGTAGCCAAAACCAAATGTCAGCCCAAAGCGATTACCCTTGCTAGGGCTGATTGAAAGGCTGACGAAAAATGCCTAAACCGTCTGAATACGGAAAAAGACG
>NW_007456351.1:0-359 GCF_000475195.1 Diaphorina citri | reverse complement strand
ATTAAAAGAGAAACAAAAGATTTTTGATATTAAAATAAGTTTCATGTTTTTCTTTTTTTTTCTCCTCCTCCTCCTCCCCTACTTCCCCTTTTATTTCTTTTTCTTCTCCTCCTTCCCCTTTCTATTTCTTTTTCTTCTTCTCCTCCTTCTTTAATTCTTTTTTTCTCTGAAAAGAATAATAAGATAAACCATAAAAAAATGTTGGAGAGAAAAGTTATGGAAACAAAATATGTTGCCCAGAATTATATTATTGTACATATTGCTCAAAAATATTCAAGAAAGACTATAGTAGACATTGTACTAAAAAACATTTCACTTGGCCTGGCATCACATATAATACTCATTCTGGCCCACTGGAC
>NW_007456350.1:0-359 GCF_000475195.1 Diaphorina citri | reverse complement strand
GGCCCCATCTACCCAGCGTACCTCTACCTGTGAATCAATAGAGGATATGTGCGTTTGGGGGTAAAAAATTACAATGAAAGGTCGATTCTTTCCCCAGGAATAGGACTCAAATTGTTAACTTCCCCTTTAAATAAAACATATTAAAAAAAAATAATCGAATATTCCTCTTTTTTTTACTTTATGTATCTAAGAAAGAAAAAAAGCATCACCAGAAACAACATCAACACATTAGGGAACTCCTGCCCCATCGAATATTGCTTTGTTTACCTACAAATGTCTGGAATATTGACCATGAGGCCCTTTTCCTAAAAAAAAAAAAAAATGCAGTTTCTTTGTGTTATTATGTCACAACTTTGGTG
>NW_007456349.1:0-359 GCF_000475195.1 Diaphorina citri | reverse complement strand
GTTCTAGAATCCAGGTTGAACAATATGTCCCTCTTGAAAATCTCACGACTCTCCACTGAGGAAACCCTTCACAAAATTCCCACTTTGCCCACAAAACCTTGTGCTTCGAAATAGACAATATCCTGCCCATCGCATCGTTTCAAGTTTGAATGAAATTTTAATACCTTTAGTCCCATTTTGACGCCTCAGAAGATAAACGAAAAGATAGGCGAGGAGGGAAAAAATGGGATAGGAGAAAGGTGGGACAGACGAAAAGACCGAGATAGAAGAAAACATGGGAGAGAGAGAAAAGTGAGACAAAGTGGGTAGGGAAAGGGATAAATGTTTCACAGCTTTGACCATTACCTAACCAAAGGGAG
>NW_007456348.1:0-359 GCF_000475195.1 Diaphorina citri | reverse complement strand
GACGCTAACCATGCCACGATGAGAATGTTGTACACCAGCTGAACCAGTCTTATTCGAAGCTTGGTCCTGAAATGACAAGAAAAATATTGTTAACTTTTTTTTCCCCAAGGAGTTTAAAGACCCTGTAAGGATGCGTTGGACTTTTTAGTTTCCATTCCAAAAGTATAGGAAATAGGAAACCTATACTGTAATGAGCAAGTATTGCAATGGGTCCAAATTTTGAAAGTCGGGAAATGGGTAGAAATATCCATTTTTGTTGAGAAGTATACTCCGTGGCCTAATGGATATCACACTAGGTTTGCACGCTGGAGATTCCGGGTTTTAGTCCCGGCAAGGTCGTAGCTTTTCCGACTCTGTGC
>NW_007456347.1:0-359 GCF_000475195.1 Diaphorina citri | reverse complement strand
TTGGACAGGTGAGCATATTTCAGATTTGTAATAACTGCGCCACAAACGGCCCAACATTGCTTCAGGGTATATATAGCAAGAAATGTGTAAACTATGTTTCGTTGTGTACGCTACCTGCAAAAAAACTGATACTCCCTTCCTTCTGTATCTATGAGAATTGAAAATTAGATGCTAACACCTTTCAATTTTTGAACAGTGCTATAATCCATTTGGACTTCTCCACGTATGAAATGCATCAAAAAAAGCCAAATTCCATTAAAATCGTGCCTGAAAGATTGCAAAACAATGCTTTCAATAAGGATGAGTCTGATTTATTAGGATGCAAAGCTCTCTTGTTTTTTGTTGCTTGGAACACTGAC
>NW_007456346.1:0-359 GCF_000475195.1 Diaphorina citri | reverse complement strand
CTTGTGTGTCACAAAAGCTCCATTTCTCATCAGGGATAATTAAATCACGTTCTGGGTTAACAGGGTTAAGCGTGGGAGTGGATTAATCTGTGGTTTAGTGGTTAACGAAAGCGAGGACGAGAAATAGATAAAACGGAAATGAAGAATTTTGAAGATTATAATCCTTTATTTACGATTTCAGGCAGTTCGCGAACTGGAGTTTTAAAAGAGATGGGTTTTCCTTGCACAGGCTGGAACAAGAATATTCCATTTATCGCAGATCTTACCACTGAGAGTTTTCTGTGTTGTTGTTGTTGTTGTTGTTGTTGTAGCGGCTTTAGCTTTCGCCGAATGGCGATAGCAGAATAAAGAAAAGATGT
>NW_007456345.1:0-359 GCF_000475195.1 Diaphorina citri | reverse complement strand
TGAGCCTCCCCGTTTGTCAGCTGATATTGTGCCTGTGCAATCTGTGCAACTCCTATTAGCCTAAGCAGGAACCCGAGACGATTTTTCCACCCTGATATGAAATCAGTCACCTGCCACCGTGTGTTCCTACGTGCGCTGTGGGAGGATACCCACATAATTGAAGTGTGTAGGTGTTATACCCTGAAGTGTGTGGGTGTTTTACCCTGAAGTGTGGGATTTATACCCTTTACAATTCGTTGTTTACTTGATTTTTGTCTTGGACCGTGAAAAAAAGGCACTTGTTTTCTAAATTCCGTTTTTTATTGGTATTAATAGTTATTTTTTATCGGTATTTTTCAAATTTTATTTATTTTTATTTG
>NW_007456344.1:0-359 GCF_000475195.1 Diaphorina citri | reverse complement strand
AAGGCAGTTGTCCACATGTGTGGACATTGGTCCGCTATGACTACAAACACAAATTTGACGTGGTCCTCAGGAGGATAAGGGTGGAAAAGGGGAAGATAAATTCGAAATGTTTCACATTTCGTGACATTAGGAAGGGAAAATGGGCTTTTTATGTACACTAGTATACTTCGAAGTAGTGAATTCAAATACTGAAGCGCCATCCGCCAAGCAATCCAAGCAGAGTATTTTAGAGTATCTTTGAAGATGGACTCATGGACAAAAATTAACTCTCTAGAGTCTCTCTACTAGGGTTGCCAGATCATTTTCAGCCCAAAACGGGACAAGCGACCTAAAACGTAAAAAAAACGGGATTTTGGATG
>NW_007456343.1:0-359 GCF_000475195.1 Diaphorina citri | reverse complement strand
TGTTTTCTTCACTTTTCTTTTTGTTGTTGTTATAGCGGTGTAGCTGCACCGAGGGGAGTTGATGGTCTCTAGCCAAGATTACTTTGCTCGTCCCGAACCCCAGTCAACCATCATGAGGACCTGTTTTTTTCCTTTGAAGCATGATAAACCCTTTGTAACCTCCAGCTAGCCAGGCTGCTCTGATCCCTATTTACCCTATTCATAGTACCACAGCAAGGCACTGGTCTGCTCCCTGTTTAAGGTCCCCCAGCCCTTTTTCTTTCTTTTTTTTTATGGCTTTATTTCATATTAACAATATTTTATTGTGTGAGAAGTTATTTCATTCAGCGTTGAAAAATATAACAAGTTTTTCTTAGAAG
>NW_007456342.1:0-359 GCF_000475195.1 Diaphorina citri | reverse complement strand
AATAGAGGTGGAAAATTTACAATTCCCGCTCGTTCGCTCTCTTTTCTTTCTTTTCCTCTTGGCAAAATATACGAGGAGGAGAAGAAGAAGAAAAAGAAGGAAGAGGTAAAGGGAAATAAGAAGAATGATTAAAAAAAGGCGAAAAAGAAGAAGAAGAAGGTGAAGAAGAAAAATAAAATAAAAATAAGAACAACAAAAAGAAGAAGAAACACAGCACAATCTGCAAGAATCTAATAAAGTGTTAAGAAAATAAAGTAGGGCGCTCGGTATCAGGCGAAGCCAAAACAGTAACAAAACAATAATACGTGAAAACAAAAACTCTCTAAAAGGTGGAATAGAAACTTTTAAAGACAAAGAAA
>NW_007456341.1:0-359 GCF_000475195.1 Diaphorina citri | reverse complement strand
TAATTCACCCTTAGTATTCATAGTGAAAGTAATTATTTCAATAGGATATAATATTTGCTTATGTTCTTACTTTCTATTTCGTCATTTGAATCACAGGTACTTGCATTAATTTTTCAGTTATGGAGTATTGTTTCAGGGCCAGATTTAGATAAACTTAAATATTTTCCATCCGCAGAATAATACTGAACTTTCAGGAATTCTCAAAGGTCTAAAGAGATCCTTCATTAAAATCACTTTTGCTTTGTGAGTAGTTGCCAAGACCATGTCAAGATAACCAAGGAATTCTTTTCCTACCCTTTTGGATGTCCTTAAGTGTTCTCCTGGTTTTATGATTGTGGTCTTTCGTTTTTCCTTTGCAC
>NW_007456340.1:0-359 GCF_000475195.1 Diaphorina citri | reverse complement strand
GTCCGCCACATCCTATCCTGCCACCAACATGAAAATATCCGAACCTCACTTGACACTACACCCTCACTGGAGGACAATACCGCCGGCATAGAATCTTTATTCCTGTACCTCCAACGCTTAGACCTATATCACATGATATAAAATAACCGTGACCCGGCGCGAACGATATTCATTAACATGTTAAAGCGCCTTATTCGAAAAAAAAAAACTGAAAATACTCGTAGTGCTTTGCTAAGGAAAGTAGTAGTAGAAGGAATCTATTTCTATTGAAAGCATTAGATTATTAGATGAATGTGCTTCCGACCTCATCGACTCTTTTTTTTTATTTTTATTTTATTATTATTATTTTTTTTTAATGT
>NW_007456339.1:0-359 GCF_000475195.1 Diaphorina citri | reverse complement strand
TTACATAGGCTTCACAATAATTTCCCCATATAACCATCACGATAACATTATGCGCATGCGCCGACATAAAAAATGGTTCCGTTATGGTTAGGGCATTATTATCGAATTCATTGTGATGTAGATGTTAAATGTATACTTAATATTCTAATACTGCAAGACAGCCATGTTGCAGGTATTGGGGCTAAAAATCTGCATTTAATACCCGGGGTCACATTTTGATATTAAAATCAATCTAGATAATTTAACTTTTAAGATTCAAAAGCATAAATACAAATGGTTAATTTTAAAATCAAAATGTGGCTTCGGGTATAAGTAATAATTTAAGAATTTATAATACACGAAAAAAGTACTAAATAAAA
>NW_007456338.1:0-359 GCF_000475195.1 Diaphorina citri | reverse complement strand
ATATTTGAACTCTTTCACTAGAACGGAAAATAAAAATTGAATTTTCGACCTTTTACAGTTATTTTTTCGGAGTTTTGAACTCAGATTTGGATTCTTCCCAACATTTTACATAGGAATCGACCATTTATTTATAGTTTTTACCCATTTGCAACTGCTCCATTAACCAGCAGTTAGGTATTTTCTTAGTGATATTTTTACAGGATTTCTTCTTCTCCTTTTTCTTCTTCTTGAAAGGAGTGAAGAGAGAAAGAAAGAGGGAGACGTACACAGAAATAGAGAAGGAGAGAGAGAAAGACATGCTAATGATATTAAATGCACAAACATGCACACAAACAAACATGAAAGGTTCATCAGGGAAA
>NW_007456337.1:0-359 GCF_000475195.1 Diaphorina citri | reverse complement strand
ATAACCCTTGGCGTGCCTTGAAGGATTTGTGGAGTCACCTTTTTAATGGGATTCAGGCGCCGAGTGAGTTTCCTACTCGGGGACACCTTTTTGGGTACCTTTTTTTTATGAATTTGTTCTGACTTATGGGATCTTGACTCTGTTTTACACTAAAAATTGATAGAAAATGGTTAGTGGAGCAAGCTCTGTGGCCGAATGCCCATCACACTAGGCTTGCACAGTCCTAGTTCTGTCAGACCGCCACGCCAGAATGTGTGTGGCTTCCGACCTAAGTCTATCAGACGGTCTGAAGACTAGTCGGAAGATTCTTTCCGACTGTCTGACAGACGTATCTCCGACTATCTGTCAGACAGTCGTGC
>NW_007456336.1:0-359 GCF_000475195.1 Diaphorina citri | reverse complement strand
GAATGGAGAAGAGAGAGAAATGAGAATAAAATAAATTAGAATTACATTAACATTTGAATTCGTTATCGCTTCAGAGTAGTGGTGTGGAACGAATGAAATGACTGGGCAGCTGAGGCACGTAATGAAATTGTTGGTATCTGTGATTAAGAAGAACAAATCTTGCATTCAGGAGGTGGAAGTGGGGAGAATTAGTGCCAATTATGGCATATTTTTGATTGAAAACATAGGTAGGTAGACTGTTGAAACTATGAGGCCCAACATTAGGACATCCTCTTGGTTCCCTGAGCACCGCCATATTATATGTATTTACATTTCGGTTTGCAATATCCACTTTCCAAACTACTCAGGCCATGATCAGT
>NW_007456335.1:0-359 GCF_000475195.1 Diaphorina citri | reverse complement strand
TCATTGCCACGAAATAAAAAACGGCGGTGAAACACTCGCTTTTTTCCCCCTTCTTTTTTAAATCTTTCTGGTTCATCTCGTTCCAGATGTATTCCAGAGTTCGTGATAGACAACTTGTGGTCGTTCCTCTATCTGATTCGTCATCACAAGGTCTACCATCTAGAAGAGGCCGGCACTCCTCTGTTGGAGCCCCTGTTTACATTAGCAGAGGGAGTACTAGGTAATATCCTATAGTCCACAGCTGTTTACATTAGCAGAGGGAGTACTAGGTAATATCCTACAGTCCACAGCTGTTTACATTAGCAGAGGGAGTACTAGGTAATATCCTATAGTCCACAGCTGTTTACATTAGCAGAGGG
>NW_007456334.1:0-359 GCF_000475195.1 Diaphorina citri | reverse complement strand
CTAAGTCCGAAGTTTGAAGCAACATTGACTTTGGTTGATATCTGGATGAGTGACTGTCCGATTTTTACCAAATTGTTAGCGAAATAAGGGTTAAGCACAATGACTTTGGTTAATATCTGGATGGGTGACTATCCGATTTTTACTAAATTGTTACAGTCGCGTCCTTGGACCATACCGGTATAGCATACCAAATTTCATCGCTCTGCGACAAACCGTTCTTGAGATATTTTGTATACCACCTTTTTCTCACGAAACAATTGTTAAGCAACAATGACTTTGGATAATATCTGGATGGGTGACTATCCGATTTTAACCAAATTGTTACAGTCGCGTCCTTGGACCATACCGGTATATCATAC
>NW_007456333.1:0-359 GCF_000475195.1 Diaphorina citri | reverse complement strand
TGCTCTTGCTGACTCTCAACCTGAATTCCTTACGGTGACGGGTCTAAAATATTTCCGGTAAAACCAATCCCAGTGGTTAGGGTTTGGCTGCTCTGATCCTTGTATTTATGGTACCACAGTAAGGTAGAACCAGTGGTGAAGAGCACTGACTCTCAACCTGGAGGTCCTGGGTTCGAATCCTGGCCGAGCCCCACACTGCCAACACGTTGATAGGCCGCGCCGCTCATATTGCGGTTCTAGACTCGGAACTCTTCATTGAGAAATTCCTTACGGTTACGGGGCTAAAATATTTCCGGTAAAACCAATCCCAGTGGTTGTTGTAAGGTAGAACCAGTGGTCAAGAGCACTGACTCTCAACC
>NW_007456332.1:0-359 GCF_000475195.1 Diaphorina citri | reverse complement strand
TTGTACAAGTGTCTAGTCACAAAATCTCTATTAAGGTCCTAGTGACACAGGACTTAATTAACCCTACTTACACCAATATGTATTCTGTTTTAATACCAAACATACAGCAGAGCCATGTTTAAAATCAATCGGACAGGTGGCTCAAAAATTAATCATTCGCATCAGTTTCAATTCTAAGATGGTTTATAGCTCCATTTTACTCTATCATATGTCTTCCTCCTCCTATCAGCAAATGTGTCAGATACGGAGTATTTCACAATTTGATCGGTGATTTCAAAAATTAATAATTAGTAAAAAAAAACAAAAAACGAAAAACTCACCTTTATCCGCCATCTCCCCACTGGGGCCACCTCCTCCGC
>NW_007456331.1:0-359 GCF_000475195.1 Diaphorina citri | reverse complement strand
GCATTTGAGTAGGTACTTACCTACATTTATATGCGTATTAGTTGTAAACCTCGTCCCATACTTGGGACTTTATTGTAAAACTTAAATAGGTTTGCATTAAACTTCATAGGTATTTTGGTTTATCAGAACTTTACAGGTGGCGTAGGTACCTATCGTATACTTCATTTTGATGAAACAGCCAATAAAATCTTTTGTCGACACATTAGATCATTGTTATTAATTTTACATGCACTTATTTGAAATTTTGATTATACTCTGAAGAGGAATGCTGAAACATTAAAACATCGTAGGAAGACCAAAGTACAAACATTTGTTGTCTCTACGAGCAAAGGGTTAAAAAATTTAACACGTCTGTTTCT
>NW_007456330.1:0-359 GCF_000475195.1 Diaphorina citri | reverse complement strand
TGAGAGAGAGAGAGAGAGAGAGAGAAGGAAAACAAAGGAATGCTGAGAAGGCTAATGATGGTAGGTACTTGGAAATACAGAAGGAGGGGGTAATTTTTTAGGTGCGCACACAATTAACAGGAAGAAATTTCATCTTACGCAGTGAACAATACGCAGTAGACCAACCTTTCACTCCTTTATACCTGTACGTTACTATCACAAGAATCTTATGAAAGCAAAATTATTGGTGGATGTGACAATTTTCACCAATTTCTTTTCATAGAACCCTTAGCATATTAGATATGAAGGAGATTTGGAGCTAGAAGATGTGATTGATAAGTTCGACGCGGTGTTTCTTCCGAAGAAGAATGATTTGTATG
>NW_007456329.1:0-359 GCF_000475195.1 Diaphorina citri | reverse complement strand
CCGTACACCGGGACGTTGTTCTGAAACATGTCCGCGCCAAATCCAACCTGGTAAGTTGGAATAGAATAGAATAGGTAGGTTGATTTTTTTTTTTTATTATTATTTATTTTTTTTTTTTTGCCTAGAGAGGACCACGTAATAGAACAGTTGCCCTGACTTAGGTGATGTTTCAAATCAAAGAGCAGAAAAAAATGAGGAACTATTCCTCTACGACTTTTAGGTCCGGAGATAAATCGATTTGAAACACACCGGTAAAACCTTGCTTTGACGTCACGGCATACACTCCCGTATGCGATGACGTCATAACAAATGTTCCGAACAAAGCTCTCTTTGCAGGCAACGCATTAATGTGTTTGTTA
>NW_007456328.1:0-359 GCF_000475195.1 Diaphorina citri | reverse complement strand
TCTTCCTTCTCTCTTCGATTTCGGGACGATAAGACCATAGCAGTTACAGTTCCCTCTGTCAAACCTCTTGAAAAAAATAATAATAATAATAATAAAAAAAAAAAGATTTATCAATCAGTAGGTAAAAAGGATTTATCAATCAGTAGGGAGGAGCTGGGTTCGAGTTCCGGCCAGGGCGGAAATTTTCTGATCAAACTTTTCCCTTTCCGAAGAGGTATTAAAGTAATAAAAGAATGTGCCTTAAAGTGATACGAATGTTACCTCCCTTTCAGAAATGGCTCCCCTAAGGGTATTATTTTATGGTAGAGGTTTCTAGTCTACACACAGCGAATACAACATAGAGGTACCTAGGCTATTCT
>NW_007456327.1:0-359 GCF_000475195.1 Diaphorina citri | reverse complement strand
CCTCTCGCGGACCACCTGAAACCTTCTCGCGGACCACTAGTGGTCCACGGACCATAGGTTAAGAATGGCTGATCTAAAGCCTTAGCTTAGCAGTTATACAATGGTACACGACACGTTTTCCAAGAGAAATTGTGCTCATTTAATTTTGAGTCCGAAGTTCTACGGAGCTTTGAAATGCTGATGAGGGACATACAAGGGGATGGGCATGCTACGACACAGACCAAGTGTGTCTAAAGGTAGAAACACACCACTATCACATCACGTCACGTGAGGGGAGTCACAAAGATGTAGTTCAAAGTTTTCCCATAATATTGTACGTAATTTCTGTAAATTTGTATATTAATCGATCGACGTCTTTT
>NW_007456326.1:0-359 GCF_000475195.1 Diaphorina citri | reverse complement strand
TCCGAGAACGAATCCTATCTGTTTAGGATAAAATCCGGCCTGGATGGGAATCGAACCCGCGGCCTAGCGCTTACAAGCTCTACCTACCAAGCTAAATAGGCCGGCCTAACGAGGTGAAAAGTACACTCACCAATACAACTTGGCCAGCAATGTCCTTCTGTTCAGGAGGGGTGAAAAGTTGACACAAAGCCCTGACCAGGCTGAAAAAGAGGTTGACTAGAAGGCCCAGAACTTGGATGGGTAGAATCAGGGGATTTTTCACGGACCGCTTCCCCGATTTGGGAGGGGCCAGTTTTTCCACGCCCAGGGCCGTCATTGGTGTGTTGGAGTGACTGAAATGAAATGAGATGAACTTTTTT
>NW_007456325.1:0-359 GCF_000475195.1 Diaphorina citri | reverse complement strand
ATCCGCCCCGAGCGGGAATCGAACCCGCGGCCTAGCGCTTACAAGGCAGACGCACTACCAACTAAGCTAACTAGGCTGACTAAGTCAACAGTTTAGATTACAAAGTTAGGGACTCGGGGATTTGTGGAATAAATTTGGTTCTTTTTGTCTTCAATATTATCTCATTCGGTAACATAACTCTCTAAAGAACCAAAAATGTTTTGTAACAAATTTAATCCTCCAATTCTTTCACATTTCGTTCTTTTCTTTTCCTCCACACACTTTCCAGAACTTTCCTTTCCCTCTCGAAACCTCTCCAAAGTCTCTATATCTCCTCCAAATCCTTTTCCATCAGACAAGACAATTTGATTCAACAACGT
>NW_007456324.1:0-359 GCF_000475195.1 Diaphorina citri | reverse complement strand
ATGGTCAAAGATCCTGACATTTGCAACATACCTACATACACATTAATTTTTAATAACTTAATGGACCTAGCGTAGTGCAGCTTTGCGGCATTAACAAACTAGCGCAGCACTGACAGCTACGTAAAGGTCCGTTCCCATTTGTCGTGAGTTTCATCCGATTTTTTTTCCGAATGTCCTGTAGGTAATGTAATTTAAAATGAGATTGTTCCCACTCTGCACGACACGATTTTTTTCCGAACGACAAATGACAACTACGTACCTACATAAGTATGTAGAATGCATCATGGAATTTTAAGCTTAGCACATTGCATACACACTTGTATTTCACGGCGCACATAAAAACTCGAGCAAACTGCACA
>NW_007456323.1:0-359 GCF_000475195.1 Diaphorina citri | reverse complement strand
ATTTTCCTTTGGATATTTAAGTGGTGAATTTGAAACTGTTTGAAAATGATTTAAAAATCGGAAATAAAAAAGAAGATTGTATTCCAAACTCGATATTTTCAGCAAATATCGAGTAATATGTTCTGCATGCCACACTCCATTTGTTCTATCTATTTTGACGATACCTGTGTCTAATAACTTACTAAGTAGGTAAAGCATCAACAAGTTGGGCCCGTCCCTCCGGGAATTATTTAGCCCGTAGTTTATTCGATCAGTACCTATATATGTACCTACCTAATTTGTTTAATATTCAGTTTATTATTATTCTTGATTTGATTTCTCGATTTTACTTTCATGTAATGATTTAAAATCAAGACTAG
>NW_007456322.1:0-359 GCF_000475195.1 Diaphorina citri | reverse complement strand
TCTCCCATATACTCTCTCTCTCTCTCTCTCTCTCTCTCTCTCTCTCTCTCTCTCTCTCTCTCTCTCTCTCTCATTTCCAATATTATTTTGTCCTAAATATGCGTTTTTCATTTTCCTCTCAATATTTTACATTTTTCTCTCAATTTTTCCTTCCATTTTCTTTATTTCGAATTTCGCACTCCAAACTTCTCTCTCTCTCTCTCTCTCTCTCTCTTTCTTCCTTTATCCTTCTCTTTTCTTCTCATCCCTTCCATATTTTGCTTATTCAGTCGATTGTTCTTTCTCTCTCTCTCTCTTTCCCCTCCTCTCTCAACTTTGGCAACTGTTGCATGTGTATTGTGTATTTAATAAAATTGAGA
>NW_007456321.1:0-359 GCF_000475195.1 Diaphorina citri | reverse complement strand
ACGTTTTCCTTGTGGGTATCTTGTACATACAGGGTGGTGCAAAAATAGACATCGGCAAAGGTGATGAAACACATGGTCATGAAAATTTTGTTTATAATGCCTAATGTCATCAGTTTAAAGGGTATAACAACAAGCCCTTAAAGTTCATGGAGCTAGAATTCTAGACCCTATGAAGGTGGTTACCTCCCTATAGATGGCAAGAAAAGCTGATTCTATTTAAATAGGAAAAGTCTAGGAAGGAGAAGATTGTATACCCAACTTCGTATCTAACCTAAGTGCGTGGCCACAACGGCGACCATGGACGATAGACCCTCGCTGAGACCATTGACCATCAAGGAAAAAATACTAGGCTCAATGTC
>NW_007456320.1:0-359 GCF_000475195.1 Diaphorina citri | reverse complement strand
TGTAAAATGTAAATGTACATTTTACATTTTGCATTTTGCATTTTCCATTTTGCATTTTGCGGTTCGCACATCTCTGTTAATAAATCAAGAAATATAGAAACAACAATAGCCAGACTAAGAACAGGACACAGCCGCTTAACCCACCAACACAAGTTAAAGAGAGAGGAGCCTCCATCCTGTCAATGTGGGCACCTCCTCTCAATAAAACATATTTTAACTGCCTGCCCAACGTACTCCACCCTACGCAACCAACTTTTCACTCCAAATGAACGAACCCTCATCCACATGTTAGGAGATTCGGGGGAGGCAGTACATAAAATAATGACATTCGTCCAACAAGCCCCAATAGAGGGATTATA
>NW_007456319.1:0-359 GCF_000475195.1 Diaphorina citri | reverse complement strand
CTCTCTCTCTCTCTCTCTCTCTCTCTCTCTCTCTCTCTCTCTCTCTCTCTCTCTCTTTCTTTCTTTATATCTCCTTACTCTACCTACATTTCCAACATTTTTTGTCTTCTTTCTTCTTCACTTTTTTCATCTATATTTTCATCTGCTTTTAAATTTAATAATAATTTCAAATTGAACGGTTCTATTCAAGAAAGGTCCTGAAGACGAAAATCGAATTTTGAGTAAAATCACACTGCTCAAATCTGACTCTCATTTCCCCCCCAAGTTTTTGATATCTTTAGAATAAAGTTATGAAATAGGTAACTACAAAACTTATTACCTTTATATGATACAATGGATACACGTTCCGGTTTTGATCT
>NW_007456318.1:0-359 GCF_000475195.1 Diaphorina citri | reverse complement strand
AACAAGCATGTTTCAATTTTTATTGTTATGGAATGTCAGAATGTCACCAAAACGTTAATTCCTTCGTTTTGTTGTTTTCATTGAAATCACATAACAGAGCTACATTTTTTAGGCATACCGGATGGCGTGGCGTCAAAGATCCGAGGCATATCGGAGTAAAAAGTTAGACAAATTCAATTCACTTCTTCTCACCCTGTAACATTCCTTTGTATTAAAGACTTAATTTTCATTACGTTTCTGGTGTTAGTGTAGATTCCGATTGGAATTCGAGATCCGAAATCCCGATAAATCTTGATTGGAATCGGAACAACTCTATGGTGACACAAATAACGAGTGTTTACCACGAAGATAGGAAAAAA
>NW_007456317.1:0-359 GCF_000475195.1 Diaphorina citri | reverse complement strand
CAGTACTGAAAAGAAGATAAGAAGGAGAAGAAGGAAGAGTAGGAGAAGGAAGAGGTTGTTTAAAATACTCGCATGTGTCCTAAATTGAGGGGTGATCTGGAAAAAGGGCGTAACGTCACTTACGCCCCTTTTCGGGAGTCGCATTTGTGGATAGCAAATATTGTTGTGAACACGACTGTGAAAGAATCATCTTTCTATCTCTTTTCTGCGACAAGTTATGGCCAACTGTGTGAACTCTGTAACATTGTGTTCATTTGAAAATGAAAACTTCAAACGTGATTATCTCGAAACTGTGTTTTCGCAGCTATGCCCTTTTTCCAGATCACGCCTCAATTGTAAATACCATATTATCGTTTTGG
>NW_007456316.1:0-359 GCF_000475195.1 Diaphorina citri | reverse complement strand
AAAAATAATCAGCTGATTAGGTAATCAGTTGATTAATAGCACTAATCAGTGATTGATAAACGCACCCTTAAATTTATATAATTAGAATTATTGTGTTTTTAGATCCTCCAGGGTTAATCCAGGCACATTCAAGTTTCTCAAAATTAAATTCCAAAGGCACTCATGTATTTGATATTGATCCCAAAACTCTAGTGTAATTTTAGACCAACCGTGGGGGCACGGTTGGTCCAGTGGTAACGCGCTTGCTTGCCATGCAGAAGGTCCCGGGTTCGAATCCCACCATGACAAAAATTTGTACTCGTTTTTCGATTGCAAATATTTCAACGGGTTACTTTCTGGTGTTCTCGTGTTGACCCAGC
>NW_007456315.1:0-359 GCF_000475195.1 Diaphorina citri | reverse complement strand
GTGCAGTAGAGTGTTATGAGTCACCCTCATATCCTGTTGTATAGTCACAATATCATAGGTACTAATGGATATTTATGTGAGCCACTAGTATCAAGTAACATAAAGGAATGGTTTACTGTTTCACACTGGACTTGCTTGCCTTACCTAAGTTGTGCTATTTAGGGCTATACAGGGAAAAAGATCAAAAGGAACTAGCGCTTCTCACGACTTAATCTTCACCCACAGGTCGCTCAAATTTTGCAAAGAGCTTCCATAACTAATGATGATCAAAAGTGTTCGCAGGCCGGAACTCAAGAAATGTATGGTTCAGCCGCTATTTAACGCCAAAACTTTGAAAAAGCTCAAAAAGAGTTTGCAAT
>NW_007456314.1:0-359 GCF_000475195.1 Diaphorina citri | reverse complement strand
TGCCTTGTCGGTGTAGCCACTGTTCACGATGCATTGCCAAATTCTTCATTTCACCATAAGATTTGCAGTCCATGGTTACTAGGATGTCTTGGAAGTAGTTCTTTCTCGGTCGTCCTCTTGCTTTCCTACTTAAATATAAGTTGCCCTAACTCCTTGTCAATGGAGGGTTAAAACGATTTTTTTCCCGCGAAGTTAATAGAATAGATGGAGTGCTTTGAACGTGAAGGAGAAGGAGGTGGAGGAGGAGAAGAAAGAGAGAGAAGACGAATAGGAGGAGGAGAAGAAAAAGGGTAACATAAGTCGGGTGATAGTGAAGGGAGAAAGAAAAAAGAAGAAGAGAGAAAGAAGAAAAGGAGAGG
>NW_007456313.1:0-359 GCF_000475195.1 Diaphorina citri | reverse complement strand
GTCTGGGTTAGTATCTTTGACAGTTCCTGGTTCAGTTAATATCAACTTGTTGGCAAAGGACCATTGGGTCAATAGATCAGGATAATGTCAACTCATTTGCATACTTTTTATACAATGTCTGCACTTTTACACACATTTACAGCATAGTTTTGTACAATTTGTACTGAACTTTTACACACATTTTATTACAATTTAAGAACATTGAAGCCTCTGCCTTGGTTGGTAGCGCGTTAGCTTGGAGGGTAGCGCGTCTGCCTTATAAGCGCTAGACCGCGGGTTCAATTACGGCCCGGGGCGGATTTTATCTTGAACGGATAATCTTCGTTCTCGGAACGGCTGACTTTCTTTGATCCTCTCTT
>NW_007456312.1:0-359 GCF_000475195.1 Diaphorina citri | reverse complement strand
TGTGAACATCACACGACTTTCCTTATCCTATTGAATGATGCTTATTTGAGTGTTCTTTTTACCCTAACTTTTACAATACCTATCTCTAACCGCTTTGTCGCTATAGCTGAAAACCGACAAAAACGGTCGAAATCTGTCCAAAAGCGGTCAAAATACCGCCAAGCGCAACAACCATTTCAACCAAACGTTTTGTGTTGCATCTTTGTCACATTTGTGAACTACATACCAAATTTCAAGTCTCTAACTTATACCGTTCCCGAGATATTGTTAAATTACACCGAAAAAAGCGGTAAAATGCCTCCAACCGTTGCACCGGTCTTAACCAAAAGTTTCGTGTCGCATCCTTGTCACATTTGACA
>NW_007456311.1:0-359 GCF_000475195.1 Diaphorina citri | reverse complement strand
CTGAGTACATGCAAGGAGTCAATTCAAACTATCTTACATGAACTATAGTTAAAATTAGTTGTTTAAAAATTTGCGAACTATGCTTCCAATAAAATACACCTATTTTCAAAGCAAATTTGTTGTGAAGGAACCTAGCCAGTTGTTTGTTCAGAAAAGAGGAAAGAAAAATCCCTTCATTTTGTCACGAAAAAAAGAATGTAATACTGCTCAAAAAATACAAAAAACTAAAGCAATTAAAACACGAGAATAAAGTCTTTAAAAATAAAGCTCAATTTAACATTTTTTTTCTATCGAGTTGCAATTTCAAAATGCCTGTAAGTATAACATTATTCTGTTTTCATTGTTAAGACCAATAAATA
>NW_007456310.1:0-359 GCF_000475195.1 Diaphorina citri | reverse complement strand
TGGCAACACTGAATCTCGTAAGTCATTAGTTCATTACCCTCGTTACATAGTTGTTTCTTCTTTGTGGTTAATTAGAAGAGCTTCCTCAGGAAAATCGTATCATATGGCTATGTAAAATAAATTATAAAATCGTAAACCTATCGTACCTGAAGATACCAATTTGATTCTTAGGCTGGAAAAAGGTCTTAAGGTCCCGAAACTGAAGAAAAAGAATGATAGGTAGAAGAAAGTCGAAAACGAATCTTATCCGTTTTTAGGACACTCTTATCCGTTTTCGCCCCGGACGGAAATCGAACCCGTGACGAAGCGCTTACAAGGCTTACGCGCTATCCTTCAAACTATCTACTTCTGCTAATCTT
>NW_007456309.1:0-359 GCF_000475195.1 Diaphorina citri | reverse complement strand
GTTAGGGTCAAGGGCTCGATACTAGGGGTTAGGGTCCGCGGGTGATAGGTATGAGTGTAGTTGCAGAATAACAAATATCTGGCTGCAGGCTCGATACTAGGGGTTAGGGTCAAGGGCTCGATACTAGGGGTTAGGGTCCGCGGGTGATAGGTATGGGTGTAGTTGCAGAATAACAAATATCTGGCTGCAGGCTCGATACTAGGGGTTAGGGTCAAGGGCTCGATACTAGGGGTTAGGGTCCGCGGGTGATAGGTATGGATATAGCTGCAGAATAACAAATATTTGGCTGCAGGCTCGATACTAGGGGTTAGGGTCAAGGGCTCGATACTAGGGGTTAGGGTCCGCGGGTGATAGGTATG
>NW_007456308.1:0-359 GCF_000475195.1 Diaphorina citri | reverse complement strand
GGGCACAGGGTCGGACTTATGCGTGCCCGCTACAGACCAGCTGACAGCCCGCGATCTCACAGACGGTCTGTCCAAGAGTGGCGAGCATTGTACTCTAAAGAGGGGAGAAAAGGGAACTTTTGGGCTGGTCGGTTACGGTCAGCCATCCATTTTATGTTGTTCAATGTCCCATGATGAATTAATATTGTCCTTTGAACTGATTCAAATTTAGGCAGAGGAGAAAGACCCACGGACTCACAGTGAATGAATTAGAACGCTATCGCTAGTGCAAGATTGTTCGCAGGTAAATTCGTCCCTGTTTGGAGTCTAGGAGGAGGGCACCTATACCCTCTGATGTTGTGAGAAAAACATACTAATCC
>NW_007456307.1:0-359 GCF_000475195.1 Diaphorina citri | reverse complement strand
AAACACCTCGTCAAATCTGTCTCCAGCTGGGAAGGTCCCCTCCACACTTGCCCCATTCCCGCGCTGGACGGCCAAACCGATCCTTTGGTAGAGGAAGGATTTCGCCTTCACGTCACCTGTCTTTTCGCAGAGCCGGTAAGAACTTCTTTCGTAAGAGAATGAGAATGGTAAGGGCCCTGTGATTTATATTGGGAGTTTTGGGGAATGTGAGTTATTAGTGGCGACTCAAAAGGGGAAGTTGAAAAGGCCTTTTCTTGTTTTGATACTTTTAAAGGAAGGTATATAGTGATCTGAAATTCAGAGTTCATTCACCTAAATAGGAACATTTTCTGAAGAGGTTTTTTTTTAAGAGGTTTGAC
>NW_007456306.1:0-359 GCF_000475195.1 Diaphorina citri | reverse complement strand
CGTTTGGTTGAGATGGTTGCTGCGCTTGGCGGTATTTTGACCGCTTTTGGACAGATTTTGACCGTTTTTTGGCGGTTTCCAGCTATACCGACTAAACGATTAGAGATATGGTCATATGGTAAAAGTTAGGGTAAAATAATACTCAAATAGGCATCATTAAATAGGATAAGGAAAGTCGTGTGATGTTCACACCAGATTTTTTACATAAAGCTAAATCAAAATTTTGAAGGTGTACCTTCAAAATCAAGCCCCCCCAAAAATTTAGGCAAGAACCGCCTATGTACGTAGCATACATATAGGTACATAATACATATTATGTTTCAAGGTCAGGTCTATCCTCAAGTGTATTTTATGTAATA
>NW_007456305.1:0-359 GCF_000475195.1 Diaphorina citri | reverse complement strand
TGGTTAGTTCCTTTCTGTTATTTCATTATTTGGTTACTGTTGGTAAGATTGAACTTTTAGACTTAACCGACAGTACAAATAAGGTATAGGTAACAGGCTAACAGGTACATATTATTAAAAAGAAATTAAATGGCCAGTTTTTATTCTGTTGATAAAACTTTTTGCGTTGTTCATAGTGTTTAAAAAAGCTCAGGTAGTCTTGTACGCTACCACGCTACCTAATTTCTGCATGCATCAGAGAGATGCTCATTTGTGAATGTTCCTTTTGTACGTAAATAATTATTATCTAACGAAGGTTCGGTTTATCAGTTGCTTTTATCGGGCTGTTAAAATTATCGGCCAGTTAAAACACATTTGAA
>NW_007456304.1:0-359 GCF_000475195.1 Diaphorina citri | reverse complement strand
GCACTAAAATCTGACCATCGAAAATTTGACCCGATTACATTACTTTCCTTCCTATAGGATAAGGAAAGTAAAAAGTGGAGGGTTTCACCAGACAGCTCATGGGAATTTAAAAGTGTCTATGTCTAGCCAACAGAGTAATAAATAAAGACTAACTATGCAAGCGAGTAGTTATAACAAAGGACTTTGTAGACAAGTAGGTCTGACATTCAAAGGATGTAAACAACTGACCACTACACCACCTACCTAGGTGGTGTAGTGGTCAAGGTGCTCGCCTGATAAACAGGAGAGCACGGGTTTGTGCCCAGACGAGTGGTTACTTTCCACTCAAAATTCCAATAAGACTCTCGAGTGGAAGGGAA
>NW_007456303.1:0-359 GCF_000475195.1 Diaphorina citri | reverse complement strand
AGCTAGGAGATGAGCGTAGGTGCTGGTTGAAATCTGAACCGCTGAAAAAGAATTGGAACGGGCAAGGGTTAAGTTAATAAATTGGGTCTTGAGAGGGTTAATTTTGATTTTTTTAAAGAGGTTTGACAGAGGGAACCGTAACAACGGAGGTATCATCGTCTAGAAATCGAAGAGGAAAGGATAGGAGAAAGCCAGGTGTTCCGGGAATGAACCGTGTCTGTTCGATTACCAAGCTAACAAGGATGAGACTGTAGATTCTGTAGAAAAACATGTGATCGAGAGAAGGTAGTCCGCCCACCTCTGTGCCCAGGAGCACTGACTCTCAACTCAGAGGTCTGGAATTTGAATCCCGGGATGGA
>NW_007456302.1:0-359 GCF_000475195.1 Diaphorina citri | reverse complement strand
GGGGGGGAGGAGAGTAGTGGTATATGTGAGAGGGTTTCTATTCTGCCCTGGGATAAATCGAAGTAGTAGAATCAGAACCCTTTCTCTATTTACGTAGGCACTTCAAAACAGATAGGACCTTTAGAGAAGATATAACGTTTGATTTATTCTAGGCTTTCTATCAGTATAATTTTCTGAGGATAAAGGAAATACCTACGGTTGTTCTTTTCTTAGACTTTATTAAAAGAGAACTTGAAATATTAGGAGAAAAAAAAGACAATCAAATAAACTTGCTGTTTTTATTGCATACATTTTATGCGTTATAAAATACAATAATAAAAAATATATCCTAAAAGCTAAGGTTTAAGACTCTAACTTAT
>NW_007456301.1:0-359 GCF_000475195.1 Diaphorina citri | reverse complement strand
GTGGATGCATAAGGAGTAAGAATAACTAAAAATTTCACGATTCTAAGCAATGTACAGATAAATCTACAATTTTATTTATATAGTATAGATCAGGGGTTCTTAACCTTTTAGAATTGGCGGACCACTATTGATAAACCAAAAATCTCGCGGACCACTTGAGATTATGTATGTATATGCAATCAATTGTACATTGTACACGCTATGTGACAATGGGTATATATCTACCTGTTTTATGAAAAGAGGAAAGATTTTTTTTTTTCTTTCTTAGGGGTATGTTATAAAAAATAGAGACACGATGACTTTTTCCTTACTCACCTCTCGCGGACCACCTGAAACCTTCTCGCGGACCACTAGTGGTC
>NW_007456300.1:0-359 GCF_000475195.1 Diaphorina citri | reverse complement strand
CCTTTTAATTTTCATTTAATCTCCACTGCTGTTTTTCCTCTCTCCCGTTGGTTGTTCAATTATTTTCAGGGGCGTATAGTAGGAACATCCTGAGGGGTAACATTTTCAGTGTCTCAGTGAGGAGGAATGTGTAGGCATTTCAAGTGAGTAGGACGGAGCATATCGTATATCTAGGCATTTCATAGGCTTCCTTTAGGGGTGAAATAGGGGGTGGGGAATTGAGGTGAAAGCCATCGGTTGCCCCCCTTCAATCGCCCACCAGGGGTTATTAGATGGAGGGACATATTCTTTAGGTCCGTGAAATTGGATGTCCCGGTTTTAGAGTCCAGATTTTTTTTTTTTTTTTTTTTTTTTTTTTG
>NW_007456299.1:0-359 GCF_000475195.1 Diaphorina citri | reverse complement strand
ATCTTTTGAATCCAGATAAGTCCATGATGTACAAAATATCTCGAGAACAGTTTGTCGTAGGGCGATGAAATTTTGAATGAATTTGGATTTCTAATACGGCCCAAGGAGCCAAAGACGTAACTTAAAAATATCTTCAAAAATCTGCATGTATTTATAAATGTACATGATGTCAATTTAACCTACAATACGGATACGAGTACTTCAATACATACCTCTATCATTATTCTAGTTTCATATGGCCCGATTTCCCCAGATTTCATATGGTAGGTATATATTTTTTCAATAATTTATAATACTCTACACATGTATGTATCGAAACCCTCTGTCCCTCTTCTGATTCATTGAATATTGATTACTGA
>NW_007456298.1:0-359 GCF_000475195.1 Diaphorina citri | reverse complement strand
TTGCTACCTTAAGTTTTGCACGCTACCTAACTCTTATCATACAAGGTGATTATGATTACTTATAGTGTTTTGTATGCTACCTAACCCTCGTGAGACAAGATATTAAAAGTTTTGCACCCTACCTAACCCTCGTGATACAAGGTACTTGTAAGTTGTAAGTTTTGTTGCTACCTAACTCTCGTCATACAAGGTGCTCTAAGTTACTGACTGTACTTATTGAAAGTTTTGAATGTAACCTATCCCTACCCTAGTGATAGTGATCCAAGATAGGTATTTATTTCAGGTTTTGCATGCTACCTAACCCTCGTGATACAAAATCTTAAAAAGTTTTGTATGCTAACTTTCGTCACAAAGAGAAA
>NW_007456297.1:0-359 GCF_000475195.1 Diaphorina citri | reverse complement strand
TTATCTAGGTGAAATAATCAGGGAACGATGTTTGTGACAAGCATTTAAATATGCTTAACACAATTAGAATTCCTTTTACATAGATGGTAAAGGGAAACCATTTATGAATGTAAAATAATAATAATATAATCTTATCAATACTGTATGGTTTCCTTAGTCGATGTTTAACATCCTCATAACATTATTAATTTATTAGTTTCTCAATAATTCGATTGAGGCGCCTGTTATCTATTACCTACTATACAAGGGGCCCCCATAAGCCCATAACTAATAGCTAATAGTACCTACCTACTACAAGAGGCCAGGGCCGTATCCAGGATTTTGTCGAGGAGGGGGGGGGGGGGAGGATCCAGGGATGT
>NW_007456296.1:0-359 GCF_000475195.1 Diaphorina citri | reverse complement strand
TGATTTGAGACCAGAAGGTGGGTAGAGAACGGTGGGAGGGATTTTCACCGAGCTTATACCGTTGGGGGGAAGCAGATCAGGGGAGTGATGAGGGTTGTGCGGTTCCAGTTTGGAGTCCTGATGATGGGCGTTGTGGATTTTGGGCTTCCGGGGTCCGCGCTCGTGTTGCACAGCTGAAACAGGGAATTAAAGAATGTTGATTTTGTGTCAGGAGAGACACCAGTGGATTGCTGGATTCAAAACTTAAACATACCTACCAGCTTACCTAATAAGTAGCTTTCAGATTTAAGCAAATTGATCCCTAGAGTTATTTCCTCCAGAAGTTAAAGCACATTTCAAGGTAAAGTATTATTATAACG
>NW_007456295.1:0-359 GCF_000475195.1 Diaphorina citri | reverse complement strand
GCTAACTAGGCTGGCTAACTAACTTTTAATTTCTTTTTTGCTGATTTCAGGCACCGCAGGGACTTCATCTCAACAGACCTTTCTTAGTTCTATCTTCCCTCTTCTATTTGCAATCAAGGAAGTGAAACCTAGTCAGAATTGTCAGGATTGGTCTCAGGGGTTCCTCTACCTGTCCCTCTCTATCATCCTCAACCCAGCTTAACTCCACACAAAAAAAGCCCACTCTGAGGCTTGCGTGTAGGGGCAACTGCCCTGAAGGATGTGTTAAGATTCTACGAATCCCCCTCAACAGTGATCTGTGGCTCAGGAGTTCAGGATGAGCCCAACACTCCCAACAGTCCGGTCATGGCACCTATCTT
>NW_007456294.1:0-359 GCF_000475195.1 Diaphorina citri | reverse complement strand
TGTTCTTAGAGCTAAATCTTTCTAGTCTAAAACTTTAGAGTGATCGCTACCAAAAGAACTGGCAAAAATGAGCAGTGATTAGTGCTATTATAGGGTTAGGTTGAACACAAAAAGGAGCTTTCTTTTTCACTGTCGTAGCTTCTGAATGATTACCGAAAATTTTGGTGATTGTATTGCCATATCTCGGAAAATTATGATGGATTGAGTACGAATAGAGCAGAACCACTTCTTCTACTTGTGAACAACAGAAAAAAGTAAAAAGAACGTTGTAAACAAAAAACAAAAAACATTCTTCCTTATCGTAATTATTCCTTGAAAAAGAGCAGAATTCAAATGACAGAGTTATATGCACCTTAAAT
>NW_007456293.1:0-359 GCF_000475195.1 Diaphorina citri | reverse complement strand
AGGGCGTGGGTTCAATCCCAGCCGAGGTATGGAATTTTATCCTCATATAATTTGAGAATTTGACCACAATAATAGTAGGTACTAGCCTACTGCTGGAGTAAAGGGACTTTTCAGTCCTATGCGAGCAGTATAAATAAGCACTATTATAATTATTATCACTAGCAAAGTTTCATTGGTTCTCCATTAGAAAAAAAAGGTTTAACAGAATTCACAAAGTTACAAAGTCCTCTATCAATATGTTGATAGAAAGAACTGTAACAATGAAGGTCTTAACGTTCCGAAATCTAACACTCGTATTTATGAACAAGAATGATCGTTCTTAGATCAGTCTCAAGTCAAAATTGACCAATCAAATGCCT
>NW_007456292.1:0-359 GCF_000475195.1 Diaphorina citri | reverse complement strand
TAAATGCAAAGCCGAAGGTTATGAAAGCTATGACTATAACTGTAATTTTAAACAGTTTAAAGAATGATAACAGTGTTTTACCTTTCCCTGTGTTTCCTTTAATTTTCTTTCCCTGAGAATATGGACAAGTTAATCGTGAATGAAGTTCTTTCTTCGCCCGCGCCCTTGGAAACGTACAATTATTAAACACAAAAGTCGAAAAGAAAGCAAAACCTCTCAAAAGAAACATGAAAATCCCAATATTTTCTATACATAGATGGTAAGTACCTAAGGGTGACAAAACTGACTACATCAAAAGTAAATGTATTACCTCCTAATAAACCCAACAAATTTAAATAGTAAATCCATTATAAGACGTA
>NW_007456291.1:0-359 GCF_000475195.1 Diaphorina citri | reverse complement strand
CGAGATCTTGTTTAGACTGTTGGGGTATTTACACCGCGCCGCTCCGTTCCTAAGAAATCATCTCTCCTAACCTCATTCCCTTTTGGCTTTCTACTTATCTCAACTTACTTAACCTAATTATTGTGTACGAAGTCTAGGAAGTCATTCCTTTTACTTTCCTTATCCTATAGGAAGGAAAGAAATGTATTTGACAATTTCGCTATGAATATATTCATTTTTTCGTCCTTTACCCCTCTCTTATCCTCTATTTCATTTACTCCCCTTCCCATTATGTTTTCTCCTTTTCTAAACTATTCATATTCCCTCTTACCCTGTGTTCAGTGTGTTCCCTTCACCCTCTTCTTAGTACCTTGTTTGCG
>NW_007456290.1:0-359 GCF_000475195.1 Diaphorina citri | reverse complement strand
TGAAACAGAAACCAAACCGAATTAGTTCGTAGATTCATAGAAGCTCAACCCGTCCTATGGGGCTGTTAGCCTCTACAACAGAGATTCTCAACCGGTGGTACGCGTACCACTGGTGGTACGTGGATACATTTTAGGTGGTACGCAGTCATATATTAATAATAACAATAAAAAAATGTTGAATTGATAAGAAACTAAAAAAATCGTTTAAAAAAATTAAACATCATTAAAAAAATGTCATAAGTGGGTCTCTATCAATACATTGTACATACATACATTACATTCAGTTGTAGCATGCATTTTCATTTTCCTAAACATGACCAAATGTAATTTTTCATTATTATTATTATTATTATTATTAT
>NW_007456289.1:0-359 GCF_000475195.1 Diaphorina citri | reverse complement strand
AGTCAAGAAAGTTTGACCGCGCTACTAGAGATATTATACGCGACAGGGAAAGTAGCCGTTTTCAGGTAGTTGTAGAGGTAGAAATATAGAAATCAGGATTGTACTTTCGACGAACTACATTTTAGCGCGAATGAGAAGAGTTATTATTTTTTGTCTTTTACAAGGAATTCCTTCCTTACAAGGAATTCCTTCCTTACAAGGAATTCGTAGTTTTATTTCCATTTTAAAGTAAAACTTGTTAAAAAAAAAAGCTTTTGCAATGTTTCCTTCAACTAATACCTATTTATTTCTTGAAAACTTATCAATAACTTCGTTTTTTTTCCACGCCCCCAGCCCCCTTTCCGCCGCCCCCCACCCCA
>NW_007456288.1:0-359 GCF_000475195.1 Diaphorina citri | reverse complement strand
GATGGAGTTTTGTATTCTCAGGATGAGAGTCTGACACGCACTCCATAGGGCCTGACTGTGTTGAACTGCTTCTTCTGCGTAGGCTCGCTCTGCAAATAGAAAATAAAGAAACCGAGTCAGAAGTGGATTAAATACAGCAAGACATTGGAACAAATCACAATGCAGAATGGATCGGAATCAGAGCAACAAATAAAGAGATTTTTATTTTCAAAGATTTTCAAAGGTAACTTGAAAAATATAAACATGATATTTTGAAAACCAACTGAAAAGGTCGTATGATAGGTACATTTTCCACTTGAACACAGGATGAAATGGAGAACTAAAAATCATCTTCCAAAGAACAAACCGAAAGAACTGAG
>NW_007456287.1:0-359 GCF_000475195.1 Diaphorina citri | reverse complement strand
TATAGATATTATTTCAGAATTTCACCACAATAATAGAATGCCTACTCTAACTGCTGGGGTAAGGGCGGGAATCTTTAGCCCCGAGCAGATAAATAAGCACTAAGCACTAGGTATTTTCAATTTTCTAAACCAAAAATCAGGTCTATTGATTACCTACTCTTGAAAATGTCATTAGAAATATCATAACATATCATTTACGGTTTTTACTAAAATAATTAAAATTTAATTGATTTGAAAAACGTGTGAGAGGAGTTGACACAATTTTTAAAATAAAAAAACAACAATAATTAGGTAGGTTTAATATTAAATTGGGATTTGAAAAGCATTTTTTTTTTTTTTTTTTACTTTTCACAGACGCA
>NW_007456286.1:0-359 GCF_000475195.1 Diaphorina citri | reverse complement strand
GACATAAGAGGAAACAGTACATTCCTTATTATAGGATAGTAAGGAAAGTAAAAATTGATCCCATCATAGTCTAGCCCAGTACATATGAAAATTGGGAGAATACCAGAATATACTTCAAGTTGAGATTTCACACAAATTCTTGTAAAACTTTGTGGAGTAATAATTAGGAAAATTTAGAATGAAAGTTGGAATAATACCAGAATTAATAGTTATAACTTACAACCATGATCTGTGCTATACAGGGTGTCCCTCGAACGACTGTACAACGCTTGAGGGTTGATGCAGGACTTAAAGGGTTACCAGAAAAACCCATTTGGACAGATCCAATTTTCAACAGGGGTAGAGTTAATAAGGATTTT
>NW_007456285.1:0-359 GCF_000475195.1 Diaphorina citri | reverse complement strand
GTGGCGTATGGTACAGGTGGGCCAATAAATGGTACGTTTTTTAGGTGGGCGAATAAATGGTACACTTACCCTACCTCTACTCAACCACAACAAGCAATCGCCATTTCCCCAGAGCAATGTTTAAAATATTCATACATTTCAGCCAAAGAAACAAAAGAACCATGAATCAAATCATTTGAGCGACCGAAAAAACTTAATTAAAAAAATTTCGGTCGGAATTTTTTTCAACATTGAAAACTTCCATTATTTTGCTTAACACAAAGGCAATTCCATGTATACGAGGTTCTCATATCAATTTATTAAACACACGCTGATTTATTCGTAGGAAAATGAATTTCACATCTGTGTGGTGCGTGAAC
>NW_007456284.1:0-359 GCF_000475195.1 Diaphorina citri | reverse complement strand
CGGGGGTTCATTTGTTCTACACCACTCACTGCATGGTTGTTATTTTAAACGTACGTAGAAACCTATTTATAAAAGGCAGAAAGCGCAGCCCGGTAATGAAAAGGTATACAGCAATATTGGATAATAATAATAAACATGTATTTGATTTGCAAAGGTCAAAGCTAAGTACCTACAGGTGTTTTGAATAAGATAGGAATAGGAAGATAAGAGTAAGAGAGAGGGGGAAAGAGATAGAGAGAGAGAGAAGCAGCATCTACATCAGTGGTTCTCAAACTTTTTTGCATGGCACTCCCTTTGGGCATATTCTCATTTTTTCACGCCCCCCCTACCTTACCCAACCCCTCGGTATATTATTTTTA
>NW_007456283.1:0-359 GCF_000475195.1 Diaphorina citri | reverse complement strand
AGATGGGCAAAAAGAGACACAATACTCCCCATTTAGGTGCTGGGTCATTTATTTAAATTAAATTAGACATGATATAACGATATTAACAAAAGATAAGTACAGACGATATTTATCTCGTCTTGAATTTTTTATTCGATGTCAGATAAAGTCCGCCACACATTGGCAGCGTAGACGGGCGTCTTTTAGTAGCGCTTTGGATTCTGCTTGAAAACACTACACACAGGGTGTCTACCAAAATGGAAAAATAAAATTCCCTGACTTTTCCCGGTTTTCCAGTCCAGTTTTTCAAAATTTCCAGTCTACTTTTCCAAGATTTTCCACCCTATTCCCACTGCGCCGCAGCCGATTTTTTTTTTTTA
>NW_007456282.1:0-359 GCF_000475195.1 Diaphorina citri | reverse complement strand
GAAATCCAAGATGGCGCGCCATCGGAATCGTTTTCGTTTCCGAAAGGGAAAATACAATTTTCCTTATTTTCTAAGAAACCGCACCCAGGTTTCAGTGAGTACACGTAGGTAGTTAGAACCCGTACATATACTTACTTTCACCTTTTTGGGGGGCGAAAAAAGCAATTTAAATTAAAGTGTTTTTGAACCTGGGAGAGAAGAAAAATAAAGGAGAGACAGAAAGAACGTGAGGAAATAAGATGGAGTGCGAGAGAGAGAGAGAGGGAGGGGGGGAGAGAGAAAGAGAGAGGGAATGAGAGAGAGAATATTCTGTATACGTGCTTATAATTTTATTGTAAGAATAATAAAATATGTTATTT
>NW_007456281.1:0-359 GCF_000475195.1 Diaphorina citri | reverse complement strand
GCATATTTTTCCGTTTATTCGAAGAAAAAAGGGGTTTTTATCGTTTATTTTCATGTTCACTACCAATCAGGTGGATCCCTAACTAAACGAAAGAAATTCACCTGTTTCTAGACTTCGCAAAAGCATTCGATCGCATATTTTCCTGGTTTTCTAAGGGAAAGGGGTTTCTATCGTGTATTTTCTCGTTTATTCGAGGGAAAAAGGGTTTTTTTTTTATCGCTTATTTTCATGTTCACTACCAATTAGGTGGATACCTAACTAAACGAAAGACATTTCTCCGTCGTTTCGAGACTTTTCAAAAGCGTTCGATCGCATATTTTTTATTCGAAGAAAAAGGGGTTTCTATTGCGTATTTTCCC
>NW_007456280.1:0-359 GCF_000475195.1 Diaphorina citri | reverse complement strand
TTTTATGTGCGTTTGTATTTCCTAGCATTGAAACAACTGCTACATTAGACTCATGTGGTCTGTGTTGTATCAATGTAGCATGTATATTAGATTAGATTCTAGGATGTTGGATGTATATTCCGTAGTATGTCCCTCATCAGGTGGGTGATAAGAGACAAAACAATTCTAATTTAGGTGATGGGCCAACACGAGTACGCCAGAAAGTAACTCGTTAAAATATTTGCAGTACAAGTGCAATTTTTTGTCGATGGTAGGAATGGAAACTTGTGCAAAGAAAAAAAAAAAAGAAAAAAAAGGTGTTTAAGTTAGACTGATCCCCGATTGCTCAAATTTCAATCCCCAGTTTTATTTTAAGTTCA
>NW_007456279.1:0-359 GCF_000475195.1 Diaphorina citri | reverse complement strand
GGGTGATGTTGCCATACTCTGAAACATACAGGGAAGATTTAAAGCCAGCCACTTATTATCAGGTAGACCTGACAGGTATACCTGAAACCCAATGAGCACACACAATATCAAGTAGACCTGACAGGTACGGCTGAAAAGATCCGTCTGTCAGGTATACCTGATGAGGACACACACTATTAGGTAGAACTGACTCTATCAGGTACACCTGACACCTGATCAGGTCTGCCTGATAGTGAGTGACTGGCCTAAGGAATAGGTGAATTCTTTGAGAAAATGAGTTAGTATTTTTTTTTATTTTTACTTTCTATTACTGAAAGTATTGCAATGAAAGTATTGCAATCGGTCCAAATTTTCAAAAT
>NW_007456278.1:0-359 GCF_000475195.1 Diaphorina citri | reverse complement strand
TAAGGCAGAGCCTTTTCACAACTTGGATGTCACAGCATTACTAAGTGACTCATTTGCACTCAATTCCCATTTCCAACAATCTTTTATACTGATAATGCCACCACTTTTCGCTAATCAGTTAAAGTAGCTACTCAATTGTCCTCAATAATAAGTAAGAAATTAGATAAATTCAGCACAACCAAAATCTCCTAATGAAGAAGAATCGAACAACTTATTGATGTGTCATTTGCAAATAGAGACACTTCTGCGAATGTTGCAATAAATATGTTGTTAATATTTGATGTTGATGAAGACATTTATCATGATGAGAAACAGTCAAACAATTCTGCTTGGTTAATTTGTTAGACGTATTGACGGAT
>NW_007456277.1:0-359 GCF_000475195.1 Diaphorina citri | reverse complement strand
AAAATAAATGTGGGCAGGTGGGCCAATAAATGGTACGTTTTTTAGGTGGGCGAATAAATGGTACACTTACCCTAATTGGCTCTTAATTTACCTTAAAAAGTAGATGGAGTTAGTATTAGTACCTACACTACCTATGTACCTACATATAGGACTGAAAATGGTCTAAATTTGAAAATTGTAAATTGAATTAAAAATAAAACTAGCTCATATTCACTTGACTTGCGTAATCCTCAACTCTTGAATTTGCACATTCATATTCGGACATAGTTCACAGTTGAAAGGGTCCTTGTTAGAATATTTGAAATGGAAAGATCTGTAGCGAAATGAAAAAGCCAGATGTAAAGGAAATCTCTAAGAAA
>NW_007456276.1:0-359 GCF_000475195.1 Diaphorina citri | reverse complement strand
TAATTTATTTTTGGCCAACCACAAAACCAATTGTAACAATTATTATTACAAATAAAGTATATATCTATCTATCTATCTATCTATATCTATACTTGTCCTGGCGCACTGCCGAGGGTCAGATTTCAGGATTTAGTTTAGAGTAGCTAACGTTATTAATGTAGCTACATAAATTATTTAGTACTGTAGGTAAACCGATGACTTGGATGAGTAATGAAACAAAATGACATTACAATATGAAAACAAACCCAGAATACCCAGATACAAATTTTATTGTTGCAAAAAGCTAGTCGCAATATGCGGGTTCATGAAACGTGTTAAAATATTTATTAGGGAAGAAAAAGCAGAAAAATAGAAAAAAA
>NW_007456275.1:0-359 GCF_000475195.1 Diaphorina citri | reverse complement strand
CCCCGCCGGGAATCGAACCCGGGTCTCCCGCGTGCAAGGCGAGCGCAGTGACCACTACGCCATGGGAGCTGACTCTAGTGTTCTTTATCAAGTCTATGACTTCTATGGTTCCTATGAATTGTACGTATGTATAGTGTTCTTTATCAACCTATGGAAGATGAAGACTGATAACTAAGGAGGAAAAAGAATCCTGCGCGAATTCCGATTGTTTCAGAATTCAGACACACCCTCCCTCGGTGACGTAGTAATCAAGGCGCTAGCCTGGTAAACAGGGATAAAATTCCATACCTTGGGTGGGATTGAACCCACGCCCTCCTGTTTACCAGACGAGCGTCTTGACCACTACACCACCGAGGCAA
>NW_007456274.1:0-359 GCF_000475195.1 Diaphorina citri | reverse complement strand
CCTTTAAAACCCAGGACCTCCCATACTTACCATAAACTGAGCTACAGATCTGATCATTGCTACTCTCTCCTCCTCAGTGCCAACATCGGTAGTCGATTCAAACTCCTGGTCAAATCTTTTAATGAGCCAAACCAAGATTTCTGCCACCAGCGTGAAATTGGGATTGCGGAAATTTTCCATTGAGATCAACCGAGAGTAGCCCAGTGTCCTCATCATTTCTGTGAAATCTAGACAAACAAAATGGTTCTATGAGAAAGAAAGCCCTTGAAAATAGTACATTAGAGAAAATTAAAAACACGATATTAATATCAGTGGATGTTGCAGGTTGCAGGTTGGTCAATCAAAGGTTTACAGTACTG
>NW_007456273.1:0-359 GCF_000475195.1 Diaphorina citri | reverse complement strand
AATACATAGTACAATATACCACACAATCGACCTGATGGTCGATCGACTATGTGTAAACACACCTTTAGGTTAGCTAGCTACCTGTTAGAAAACAAGATGTGTTTTGCAAAGCACCACTTAAACCCAGATTCCCAGCATACTGTCAGACACTGAGGCAGTGGAAGTCACAGTAAAATAACAACAGATGGGACTGTCAAAGATTCTACTGATCTTTTAAAAGGGAGTATCCAACTATTCACACTTGCCGTTCAAATCACAGTATGCTTACTCTCATTTAATCGCCTTTATTTGACCGTTCCTAGAACGTACCGTGACTGGAGTTTAATCTAAACGTACAGTGGGAATGGAGTTTCTACCTC
>NW_007456272.1:0-359 GCF_000475195.1 Diaphorina citri | reverse complement strand
GACTGCGAGAGTAAAGGGACTTTTCAGTCCTATGCTGGTAGTATAAACAAGGTATATTCTATTCTATTCTATTCTAATGTTGTTCTCTTCAAGGTATCTTCTTTTTTCCCCCAAGAAGTTTGATAGAGGGGAAGACAGGATTGGAGAAAGCCAGCCGTTCCGAGAACGAATCCGCTCAGGATAAAATCAGCCCCGGGCGGAAAGCCATTACAAGGCAGACGCTCTACCAACCAAGCAAACTAGGCTGGCCTTTCTTGATCTTGAAAAACTTCTAAACTATCCTGAATTTTTAGCACGTGATTGTAGGGATACATTTATAGGGAATATATAGGGAGAGTATATAGTGTTATAGGGATAAC
>NW_007456271.1:0-359 GCF_000475195.1 Diaphorina citri | reverse complement strand
AATAACAAATCCATGTATTTTTAAAGACACGTTATTACCTGGGATGTGTTCCATATATTTCTACGTAGGTAGTAGGTAGGTAAGTACGTATACCTAACTGTGATTCGAACAATACGTATAGGAGATCCACTTTTCCCCTTGAAGGTGTTTCCAAATTTCAAAGTGCACTCTGCTTCCAGAGAACAAATTTTTACCTAGGTACTTGATATAATTTCATGAACTAAGTATAGGTACAGAACACCACAAACTTCCTGCTATTTCGCTGGTACAGTAGTTAAAGCTTAGTACAGTGATGCTGGTACAGTAACATGTAGGTACGGTAATTAAAAAAGTCCATTTGAACTAAATAAATAAAAACC
>NW_007456270.1:0-359 GCF_000475195.1 Diaphorina citri | reverse complement strand
AAGTGACCACCACACCAGCGGGACCACTGCGTCACTCATTCTGTTCATGAATAAGTTTCTAGTTGACACTTCGTTTGTGTTACAAATTCTCGTGTGTTTGTTCTTCTTTGTTTGCGAAGTCCGCCATTTTTGCAGGAATTGAGCGAGGATGTGACTTCCGATAAATTCAATAGATTTGCAAGTGCCAAAAAAATATGGAAAGAATGGTTCCTGAAAAGCAAGATAAGAATCAAATAGAAGCATAAATAATATTGGCATGTCTTGAGCTCATGGATTGAATTTGAAAGAATACCATCCTAAACACAATAGAATAGATCTTCTCCAAGAGTTCCAAGACGATTTGGACTTTCTTTGCATAT
>NW_007456269.1:0-359 GCF_000475195.1 Diaphorina citri | reverse complement strand
ATGTTCACTTATTCGTACCTAGTGATGGGTGTTTAAGTACCTTTAAAGTCTTTAAACCTTCCTACCTAGAAGAATATAGGAAGTCTGGGGATGTATTCCTCTATTGAAAGTATTTCAACCCTTGATTCCGCAATAAGGAAAAAAATGGTATCAGGCGTGGTTGGTATCCAGATGGGTGACCGACAATCTGGGCAAACGCTGCTGGCTTTTCCTGGCCCAACTCGGACTGGGTGAGATTAATGTGAGGAATTAGAGTAGTTTGTGGCCGAATGACGACGGGTAAAACCGACATCACTAAAAACCTTGGCAGAGTTAGCTATGCCTAGAAAAAAAAAAAAAAAAAAAAAAAAAAAAAAAAA
>NW_007456268.1:0-359 GCF_000475195.1 Diaphorina citri | reverse complement strand
TTGGTGAAAACCACCGTAAGGATTGGGAGAAATAACATCTCCTTGCCTCACTCCTCTTTTTAGATCTATTTCTATTGGCTCCTTAAATTTAATAGTGTGATCTGAGTTGTTCCCTCACACTGTTTCTTTGAGTTCGGAGATTAGAACTGAGGATATCTTCAACTTGCTAGTTTTATTCGACGAAAATTTTTGACTATGATAAAATCTGGAAAAAATTAAAGACGAATAAAATAATATAAAGAAACTCTGATAGAGGGAACTGTAACAGGGGGTAGGTCTTGTCGTCACGAAATTGAAGAGCGAAGAAGAGTATGAGAATGCCAGCCGTTCTGAGAAGCCGGGAAAGCCAACCATTCCGA
>NW_007456267.1:0-359 GCF_000475195.1 Diaphorina citri | reverse complement strand
CACCCAACGTTGATTTCAATCATTATCTGGAAACTTGATGTGTTCAGCCTTTGGCCCAACCTCTACTTACCTAACCTATCTACGCTTATAGGTTTTAATTCTAACATTGTATACCTCCCTTAGGGTTGCCAGATCATTTTCAGCCCAAAACGGGACAAGCGACCTAAAACGTCAAAAAAAAACGGGATTTTGGATGAAAATACGGGACAAGCAGCTTTTTTACACCCCCCCTAGCCCTCACCCTGCAATTTTTGGGAGAAAAAAAACACTCAATTTTTAAAAAATCAACTGTTTTTTCTTCAGATTTATTAATGAAATTAGAAATTAAAAAATATTCACTTCTTATATTTTTGGTTACA
>NW_007456266.1:0-359 GCF_000475195.1 Diaphorina citri | reverse complement strand
ATCCATCAACAAATAATTTGTATATTTTTTTTTTTAAACAAGGTTTATATTTATACTCGTATTTGCATATTTGTACACCCTACCTATGAAAATAAATAAGACCTTGTTTAGACTGCGGGAGTAAAGAGACTTTTCAGTCTCATTCTGGCAGGATAAACAAGTTATATTCTATTCTATTCTATTTTATTACACTAAAGGTTTATAGGGCTGCAGAGAGGTACATAGAAAGCAATGCAGGAAATATTTGTTCTTAATCCATTACCCACTAAAAATTAGTCCACAGCCAACTCCACGTACGTACATAAATGGAGTCATAAAATTAGCCATTACAAAATCCGGATTGAAATTTACATTACGTA
>NW_007456265.1:0-359 GCF_000475195.1 Diaphorina citri | reverse complement strand
ACTTGGAACCGAGAAAAAATTCACGAAGAATGTGAAGAAGAATCAAAGATGACAGCCACCGACATCATAAAAAAATTGGACGAAATTATATCTCAATTAAAAAAGGAAAAGAAGAAAGACGAAAAATAATAAGAGAGACACGAAAATGAGGAAAAAGAGATGAAGAAAAAGACGACAATGGAGGGTGTACCAGTGTACCTATGAAATGAGTTTTCTATTTATTTGACAATTCTTTAAAGCATACCTAATAATCTGTGAAGCTTCTCTTTATTCTTCTGCTTTTTTACCGCCTTTTATTCTCCTGCATTTTTCTTCAGTCTTCTTCTGCATATACTCTTAGGTATCCTGTCTACAATTTT
>NW_007456264.1:0-359 GCF_000475195.1 Diaphorina citri | reverse complement strand
AAAAATACGTGGGTATAGATATATAACTCAAAATGTCAAATTTTGGACTTACTGCCCTCTTTTTTAGCAGGGCAGTGCACCTATCAGACACACTCTGGTCTCGTCTGAAAATAAGACATTGAACAGGTGTCCAATACACATCCTAACAAGCTTATTCTAACCGAGCCCTTCGGTGATTTGCGATCAATTCTTGGGTCCTATGGGGCCTTTTAACAGTCAAGTTATTCTCCTTTAAGCTTATTCTTAGAGTTTTTCATTCAAATGGACTTTTATTACATCCTGATGGAGCTGGAGCTCCTGGCGGACATCAACAGCAGTGGCGAAGCAATTTCCGAGTGCCTGGGAAACTATGAAACGGT
>NW_007456263.1:0-359 GCF_000475195.1 Diaphorina citri | reverse complement strand
GAGCAAATTCAGGCAGGTAATAAATTCTTCCTCTCTAACTAGAAGAAATGCCTCAATGTTTAAATTGTTGGGGTTTACTTTAGGGACTAAATGACTTTCGACTTTCTTCCAAGTTTTCCACACCTGAGCTTTTCGTTGACTTTATGGCGTAATAATCATCTTTAGGGAGGATATTTATCAATGAACTTTGAAGTTTACAAAAGCATATTCACTCGCTAAGTCGCTATCTTATCTTACTCACTTAAAAGTAAGTGTACGTACCTAGATACTCTTATTTATAAAGTGCTTAATAGTGCTTATTTATACTGCTCGCATAGGACTGAAAAGTCCCTTTACTCCAGCAGTAGGCTACTACTATT
>NW_007456262.1:0-359 GCF_000475195.1 Diaphorina citri | reverse complement strand
ATGGTGGGTTCTCGAACTGTCAAAGAGAGGAACCTTGAAAAACACCTGTAAGTGGAACCCGAAGAAACATTAGTCACCTGATTTTGGCTTGTGTCTGTCTATTGACTTTTTTTACTTTCCTTATCCTGTGTGAAGAAAAGTAATGTTTTCCCCAGAGGTTTGAACCCACGGGTTATCGCAATATTTGAAATCTTGTTTAGAATCGATATCCACCATGTTAAAATCGATATCTGACATGTTCAAAATAGATACCTTCTAGGGACAACAAAGAATATCTCTTTATTAAATCTTAGAATAGGTATAATGGGTATCTTTATTTATTTTAAATCTAGGATAGAATTTCTTACGCATGATAAGCC
>NW_007456261.1:0-295 GCF_000475195.1 Diaphorina citri | reverse complement strand
ATTTTATGCTGATTCCAAAAATTAAATAAAAAATGGGGGTTCCCATAAAAGTGACCTATATTTGGCGAAAAATGGGCCATTTTGCAAAAGAAATTGCAAATTTAAAAAAAGCCATTTTAATCATCAAAATTTCATCTACATGATGCCGTTTATTTCATTCCTTAATTCCTAGCCGTTTCTGAGATATAAGCGTGGTTCGCAAATCACGAACCACCCTTTTTTTTCCTCAGACACTCCTTTGATTTTGCCCGTCTTCATCCAGTCGAACGTCTTTTTCTCATCCAGGGATTGATCT
>NW_007456260.1:0-359 GCF_000475195.1 Diaphorina citri | reverse complement strand
GAAAAAATAGATTAAAATAAAAATCTGAAATGTAATACTGTAGGATACAGGACATACTATAATGAATAGATAGTAGAAGCTGTGATGATGGCTCTGCCACTCAACCTAGTCAAATAATAGAGCACTTAGGAGCACACAGGTGTGCTCTCTCTCTCTCTCTCTCTTTTTTTTTATTCTCATCCATCATATTGTCCTGATTCTATCCTGAATATCAGTGGAGGAGTTGGAATTGGAAATGAAGTTAGGGTGAATTGTTTTGAAGAGGAGACCCCTTCTCGAAATAGTGGAAATTCAAACTGCTCTTCTCCGTTTTTAGCCCCAAGTCTTAAAGAGAGAGAACTACAAAATAATAATAATAA
>NW_007456259.1:0-359 GCF_000475195.1 Diaphorina citri | reverse complement strand
AAAATAAAAGAAGATTTAGCTAAAAAAAAAAAAAAAAAGAAGAAGAGGTTTGACGTGGTATAAGGAACTGTAACCAGGGATGTCCCGAAAGCGGAGATAGAAAGAAAATAGGATAGGAGAAAAACCAGCCGTTCCTAGAACGACCCTTAATTACCTGTGTAGGATAAATTTCGCCCCGGGCGGGAATCGAACCCAAGGCCTAGCGCTTACAAGGCAGACGCGCTACCCTCCAAGCTAACTAGGCTGGCTAATTGGGAGTTTTGACATCTCCACTAATCTTATACAATTTCATTGGGAGTATTGACATCTCCACCAATTGAAATTCCATTCAAACTTCCAATCTAACTAGACTGCTTTTT
>NW_007456258.1:0-359 GCF_000475195.1 Diaphorina citri | reverse complement strand
TTTAGACTGCGGGAGTAAAGGGACTTTTCAGTCTCATTCTGGCAGGATAAACAAGGTATATTCTATTCTATTCTATCTTACACCAAAAAAAATTGAAAGCGTTAGGTCAAGGGACATCGAAAAAAAATTGGAAAAAAAACTTACTGAACGCAAAAAACCTACAAAAGGAGACAATATGGGCGCCACTTACATTGGGGTCAAATTTGAGTGAACTCGCCGTCAGGAAAGCAGCACGACCGTCATTGAATACAACTGAAAATCCTCCCACTAGCGGGGAATACTCTATGTCTACTATGTATGTGTTGGACTCTACTATAGGAACAGCTGCAAATAGAACATTCAATTCAATTATTTTTACT
>NW_007456257.1:0-359 GCF_000475195.1 Diaphorina citri | reverse complement strand
TCCATGGGGAAATACTGCAGGTTCATTGGACAAGAAGCCGTGATGGTAAGTCTGAAACATTGATAGAGATGGAACGTTAAACGTTATTGGTGTACTTTTGGAAGTTCCCAAACGACCATTATGGCTAGTTGTCGTTTGGCAAACAATGAGAGCCATTGTAATTTAATGAGAGTGTTCCCACTACACACGACACGATTTCGCGATACCTCCTGAAAATCGAAACCTATGAAAATGATACAAGCCTAACACTCTAGGAGATCTAAATTACGTTACTCCAGTGTGAGAAGCCTCTATAGCTGTTTCCACACATGGTCGACGCCGTCGATCGGTCAACGTCGACTGAAACCGTGCACTGCCTC
>NW_007456256.1:0-359 GCF_000475195.1 Diaphorina citri | reverse complement strand
TAACGTTAGTTGATGTCTTCAACTTAGTTGATATTGTATCTATGTTGATACCTATCTATCTATATAAATAAAATTGTAAACCAACCTTAGTGGTGCAGTTGTTAACGCGTTGGACTTTGGATCTGGAGGTTGGTGGTTCGAGTCCAAGTCATGTCATAAAATTTATCTAGGTGAAATAATCGGGGAACGCTGTTTGTGACAAGCATTTAAATATGCTTAACACAATTAAAATTCTTTCTTCTTCTTCTTTCTTCTAAATAAAATTGTAGATTTGTCTGTACCTACATTGCTTAGAATCGTGAAATTTTTAGTTATTCTTACTCCTTATGCATCCACGATTCCAAAAATCACATTAGAAA
>NW_007456255.1:0-359 GCF_000475195.1 Diaphorina citri | reverse complement strand
GTTAACTGTATATTACTGTTTAGGATCTCAAGTAGATCGAGATAAGTTGCTGCATTGAGTACCTCTACTGCAGAAGAGAGCTGCCTAGGAATGTACGATGTAAATAGAAATACCCATGCCTATGCCTACTGGTTATCTACAATAAATTCTGGTTGCTCATATTAAGAATAATTAAGTAGGTAATAAGGAGGCAGGTACTACATATATTGGAAAATAGGACTCTGTGTACGAGTATAGACTGGGGGTCTCAGAACGTCGTGTCGAGCACATCAGAACTGACAAAAGTCCAGACGCACAATGTAGGGGTTCCTTCATTTTCGATGAGGTTGGTATCTCCCACTTTTTCGATTTTTTTTTTT
>NW_007456254.1:0-359 GCF_000475195.1 Diaphorina citri | reverse complement strand
AACTTCCTATATTCCTAATGTAAAACGAGATGGCGGATCGTAATGCGAGAAAAAAGCTACATTACAAAATTCGTGAAATTGAGCTAAAAATCAAGTAATTAAATAGCTCGTTAAACGTAACAAACAAACAAAAATTCGTGAAAGGAGAGGAGGGGAAGTTAATGTAGGGGTAGGAGAACGTAATGTAGGTAAGTAAAGAGAAAGAAAAATTCAAATTAAGCTAATGTACATTACCATTACGAAAGGAAAATAGGCTATTACTCGGACTGTCGAATCAAGACATGCAAGTGCAATTATTTCGCCCACCACTGTGTCCAAGTGGTTGACTAACTTCCAACCCGAAGGTGCTGGGTCAGTCA
>NW_007456253.1:0-359 GCF_000475195.1 Diaphorina citri | reverse complement strand
GGGCCATATTAGCTCCAAAAAGCAGAACGAGCTGTACAAACATTTCATTTCTTTATGAATGAATGAAAAATGTGCCTAATTACATCTTCGCACCTTCACGAGAAGACATAAGCTACAGCGGAAAACTGTGAAATCTAGTGTCGAGATGAGGGTCATACTGTGATACTTGAGTAATTGATAGGGCAAATTTCACCATTTATTACTTTCTATTACTACAGTATAGCGAGCTATACTAGTAATGAAAGTATTGCAATCGGTCCAAATTTTTTTTCAATAGGTTAATACCCCTCGGTAATCTAGTACCTAGGTATCGCCTATCGCTTACCGTACCTACCCCATGTTGAAATGTCTGAAATCAC
>NW_007456252.1:0-359 GCF_000475195.1 Diaphorina citri | reverse complement strand
AAACATTTGTTCTTGCTTAATTAAGATCTGATTGGTGGCTTTCTCCAATCCTGTCCTAATCTCCTAAGATTTTGGGACGATAAGACCTACGTTGTTACAGCTTCCCGTTTTAAATTTCTTAAATGAAACATAATATTTACATATAATGAAAAGAGACTGTCAGAAATAAGATGTCCTATCATGCTAACAGTTTTTAGAGTAGGTACCTCTTTATTGATTTTTTTTTTCAACACAAAAAGCCCATTCTGAGGCTTAAGTGTAGTGGCAACAGCCCCAAAGGATGGGTTAAGCTTATACGAATCTAATTTTGTTTACAGGAATCAAAATCTTACAGATTTTAGAGCACCACTCTCAGAGGG
>NW_007456251.1:0-359 GCF_000475195.1 Diaphorina citri | reverse complement strand
TCATAGGATACGGAACCCGTATAACATTATGTACCTCTTGATACCACATATACTATAATGTAGGTATTGGATGGTCGTATAGGTCCTATGTACCTACTATGTATAATTAATTATAACCGTATAGGTGTAATGTTATCATATCCATAACATATCATAATGATTCCCGAAGCGAACCATAATAGAGGAAATTTTGAAAAAAAAAGAAGAAGAAATTAAAGGAAAAAAAATGTTCAAAAACCTCTCGATGAAAACCAAAAGATGTCCAGTTGAAAACTACAAGATAAGAGAGACATAGACAGAGAGAGGGGAGAGAGAGAGAGAGAGAGGCGCCATCACGTTTTCAATCAAATGCAAAATAT
>NW_007456250.1:0-359 GCF_000475195.1 Diaphorina citri | reverse complement strand
TAGAGTTAAAGCGCTTTAAAGGAGGAAAAAAAAAGTTGTCCCGGTCATACCTTGGTTGGTGGGGTTTGATTGATTATACGTTTTGAATGACGATGCTCCTCTCAAAAGTATATCACTATTTAGCTAGTTTTGTTGTCAATAAACTGATATTTGTTGTCTTATTCGTCTAATGCGGTACAAATGTAGGTATTCGACCTGAAAGGCTTACATTCCAAGATGTTATCGAAACGCAATTTCATATCAAACCAAACTTTATCATGACTGTTGCCGATTTTATCCATTCCATTCCATTCATTGCACGGATGCACGGTCAAGAGTTAAAAGGGTTCCCTCTTTTCCATCTACTGGAAATCTAGGTG
>NW_007456249.1:0-359 GCF_000475195.1 Diaphorina citri | reverse complement strand
TTTCAATAATCTTTTTACACTGGTCGCTATTAAAGGAGCTACTCAATTGTCCTCACGAGGCTGAGTGCATCCCAAACTCCAAAGCATTGAGCCGAAAAAACTTTGACCCCGCCGGGAATCTAAAAAGGACCTCCGGCATGCAAGCCTGGTGTGATACCAACTCTGCCACAGAGGTTGCTAGAACTACTAGTAATTTTATTATCAGCCTAACTCCATACACAAAAAGATCATTCTGAGTCTTAGATGTAGGGGCAACTGTTCCAAAAGATGGGTAAAGCTCATAGGCCGGCCATACACTATCAGGTCGCCTGTCAGTTTTGACGTGTCAGTTCCGAACTGTCATGTCTGGAATGAAGTGT
>NW_007456248.1:0-359 GCF_000475195.1 Diaphorina citri | reverse complement strand
CTGTCTGTCCCCATAGAAGGACTTATCCAAACCTGGTCGACCTATACATCAAATTAAAGGTCTTTTTACCAGGAACACAAAAATGGTGGTTGTCCAGAGAACCATATAGCCAAAAGAAAAAAAAACTGGTTTTTGGGGGATTATTACATTCTCACACAAATGAGCTCTGATCTTGAAATTTGTCGCGACGACCTATGAACTCAAAGCAAGAAAGTTTTAGATAACAATTCAGTCGTTATTTTAAGACCGGTTTTAGCGTCACCTATGTTAAGCTACGCCGGGCAAGGCCAATAAATGGATGGGTGACTTAAACCTTATATTGGGAATAAAGGGAGAACGGGCTCTAGTCTTGATTTTAA
>NW_007456247.1:0-359 GCF_000475195.1 Diaphorina citri | reverse complement strand
AAAGGTACCAAGCCTTTTTGACCGAAGCGAAGTGAGGTCTACGTTTTAACTCGACAGTTTTGCATTCGGTTTGGATTTGTGAATGTTTGTTCCGCTATAATTCGCGATTGCCTGGTCCGATTTTGATGAAATTTGAGCTAAAGTGTCTGAGTGAGGTCAGTTCACAGAATTACTAGTTACTGTGTGTACAACAACTACTAGTTTATGGACACCCTGTATTAGGAGACAGCTAGGTATGTGCAGCATAACTTTCTTTTCTGCGTCCTTCTCTTTCCCCCCCTCTCTCTCTCTCTCTCTCTCCTCCCTCCTTCTCTCTCATTATGAGCTTCCAATCAAAAAAATTGCTTTTTTTTTCATTT
>NW_007456246.1:0-359 GCF_000475195.1 Diaphorina citri | reverse complement strand
ACAACAAGTATTATGTAAGTGAATTAATCTCAGTGCAGGATTAACAAGTTGACTGTTAACTAATCGCATAATCCTTGGTTAACGCAGAACTCGTTATATAGACCAAAGAGTCTATGATTTACTCAAGAGTCCCAGGCTTTCATTAAAGTTGTAGGACATGGAAAAATGAAATGTGTGTGAATTTTGTTAGCCTAATCCTATTCCGATGGCCCCAAAATTCCAAAACTTAGAAGGCCTGAAATAGGAAGTAACTCATGTTCGCTGGCGAGAGTATGTCAACGCGGTCTTGTTTGGTTGTCTGGAAGTTTAATAGCTTTATTTCGCTTGCGTTGACTATCACTAACTTTTAAATCGATTTT
>NW_007456245.1:0-359 GCF_000475195.1 Diaphorina citri | reverse complement strand
AAAAAAAAAAAAAAAAAAAAAGAAAACAAGACCTTTTGTTTAGACTGCGGGGTTAAGGGGGCTAAGGGATTTTTCAGTCTCATTCTGGCAGTATAAACAGAGTACATATTCTATTCTATTCTAATAGCATCACTAATGCAGTGGTATTATAAGGATTTTGAATTCTTCTTCTTACTATTGTAGTGATTTTAACACATAGAATAATTTGGACGGCTTACTTTTTCCTCTTCACGTAGCTGTCGCTGTCAGAGCTAGAAGCAGACCAGACTCGTCTAGATTTTTTCTTCCTAGGAGCGTCGCTTTCATCACTCTCATCATCAACTGAAACAAAAACGACAAAACTTTAGAGAGACCCGGAG
>NW_007456244.1:0-359 GCF_000475195.1 Diaphorina citri | reverse complement strand
CAGTACTGCGGCTAGCCTCTATTTTAAAATTTTTACGGTATCAAACATCTTCCTTTGAAGAGTCCTAATAAGAAGGTAGCCTGTATTTCAAAAAGAAAGTAATCTCCAAAACACTTTTTTAGGCTTCAAACCCCTTTGTCCTGACGGCTTGCTAGTTTCAGATATATTTGACCAAACAAAAAGAAACCGCAGCTCCATCAAACTTTGAACCTGCACTCAAAGTGATCTCTATTCGTGCAGCCCCGCAGCCGTAGTAGTCGCAGAATTCTGGAGGTTCACATGCTGAATTCATTTGGACACGGTTAAGTATCAAACTTTCAGCTCCCGAAGTTGAGGACCTCTAAGCACTACGTACTTGC
>NW_007456243.1:0-359 GCF_000475195.1 Diaphorina citri | reverse complement strand
AAGGTCGGAACATTATGTCGTATTAGAGTTCAAACTCTGCTCTCATATCTAGAAGATAGGGGTTCGATTCCCTGTTACATCATGAAAAATATCAAGAAGCACAGTTGTATTTTCCTTTCGAAATTTCCCCTATTCTGAAGCTCGAGTCCCCTCTTTTGGCGTGATAGCGCCTGTACTAAACCATAGGAAATCCAAGATGGCGCTCCATCGGAATCGGTACCGTTTTCAAAAGGAAAATAGGTACATACAACTTTTTAAAGAGTTTGATTTGATGTTGTTGCTGTTGTTGTTGTTGTTGTTGTTGTTGTTGTTGTTGTTGTAGCGGCTTTAGCTTTCGCCGAATGGCGATAGCAGAATAG
>NW_007456242.1:0-359 GCF_000475195.1 Diaphorina citri | reverse complement strand
TGTCTACAGACAGAATATTCAGACAATGCTGAATTTCTGCATCAAGGTCCTTCAGAGCATGAACTACTGAATCCTCTTGACGGCGCAGAGCAATGAACAAGTTCATTCTCTGAATAATGATCTCCCAGGAGAAGCGGAACATCTGGAGGCCACGGACATGCTTACTGGAGTAGAAGCAAAAGCATCAGGAATGTCACGAGGAATTTCCAAGATCTGTCTACTGGCTGATCGAAGGAGTTTACTCCACCTGTCCAATGGAGTGTTCTGAAGTTGGAAGGTCAAAGTAGAGATGGATACGAGTGAATACTTTACTCATTAAACTACGGATCGTCACAATATCCGTACGATCCGGATCGCAA
>NW_007456241.1:0-359 GCF_000475195.1 Diaphorina citri | reverse complement strand
ATAAGAAATTAACAAAAGAAAACGAAAATTGAATAAAGAAAGAAAAAAAAATTGAAAAATCCTAACTCAGGGGCGGGAAATCGAATATACAGGGTGGTCCAGAATTATAGGGACAACAGCCTACAGTAGATATATGGGATCATTTCCAACAATAATCATTCCCATATGCATGAGCGGTTTCGATCGGTTCTCTAGATAACCGCCATTTTGTGTGTTTTGGGGAAAATGAGAGGCACCCTCAGAAAAAGTTGAATTAATTTTTTTTTACTTGTCGTAGAATTAAACGGTTTTCATTTTTGAAATTTGCACAAAATTTTACATCTAGAACAATCATAATAATATGCAAAAAATACAAACTT
>NW_007456240.1:0-359 GCF_000475195.1 Diaphorina citri | reverse complement strand
AAACTACATCAATATGACTACTGAGAATTATCAATTATTATAATTGAGAGCAAGCGATGTGAGTTCCAAATTTTCACTTCGCCAGCTCAGTTAGCTTGGAGGGTAGCGCGTCTGCTTTGTATGCGCTACGTCACGGGTTCGATTCTCGCCCCTGGTGGATTTTTTTTCTTTTTTTTTTCGATAAGCCGTTTTAACACAGGAATACCAGGTCGTTCACGCCGGTTCTCGGTATTTGAATCAGATGGTAGATATTGATGTGTTGTAGATATGTGAAATCGACCTCGTCTCTATCGGTCAGGGAGGGGGGGTGAGGTAGAGAGGTCCTTATCTGGTCATGACGGTTACATGTTAGGATTCTC
>NW_007456239.1:0-359 GCF_000475195.1 Diaphorina citri | reverse complement strand
CTGAGGGTGAATAACTAACTGGAATCTAGATAGGTTTGGACTGTTTGGAGTTTGGATAAGTTTCGTAGCTTATCATTAATGAGTAAGATGAGATTGAGAAAGATTTGGGATCCGAAAACATCGTTAAAATCTAAAATTTGATGTAGAGCCCGAGAAAAAAGAACCAGAAGAGCAATGACATAGGTAGGTAGGTGGGTACATAGTTGACAAAAGAAGTTAAAGTCCAAGTAAGTAGGTAGAAGATGATAAAAAACTAAGTACCTACCTCGTAACTCATTATACAAAACAGATTGAGACATCCTTCTCTCTCTCTCCTTAATTTTTTACAGGAACATCAGGAGGAGAAGGAGTGAAAGAGG
>NW_007456238.1:0-359 GCF_000475195.1 Diaphorina citri | reverse complement strand
ACAATGCTTCTCAAACCCATGGACCTAAATAAGCTACTTTCTTTTCTTTTGTGAATGAGGAAGGTTTCGTGTTAATGTTTCAAAACTATAACAAATTCTTGCCCTCAATGATTCACGCAACAAGGAAAAAGGAAATAGTGAATTCTATCACAAATTGTAGATAAATAAATGGACATGCTTTGTTCAACAACATATTGAAGCCCTTATCAAACATTTATGATTTAGTGTGGAAAAAACCCCAAATGAATTCCCAGAAAAGACAAAATATTTGTTGACCAAGTATAAATCACCAAAAGAGGGAAAAAGAATAAGAAGGAGGAAAAAAAAAAAAAAAAAAAAAAAAAAAAAAAAAAAAAATA
>NW_007456237.1:0-359 GCF_000475195.1 Diaphorina citri | reverse complement strand
ACCCCGCCGGGAATCGAACCCGGGTCTCCCGCGTGCAAGGCGAGCGCAGTGACCACTACGCCATGGGAGCTGACAGAACTGAGAAAATAGAGGATATATTATCACCTGATCTAGATGTGACTCGAAACTCCGTTGCGATGTTGTAATTCGGCCGGGTTTGGAGGCCTCAGAGCCCCACAGATGGTCCAACTTGTTTTGAGTTTTTAGCAATCTAGGGTAAGTGTACCATTTATTCGCCCACCTAAAAAACGTACCATTTATTGGCCCACCTGTACCATACTCCACATAAGTCTGAACTGGACGAACTTTTCCAAGATCCAATTTCATCAAAAGAAAGGGCTTAAAGACTGCTATCAAAC
>NW_007456236.1:0-359 GCF_000475195.1 Diaphorina citri | reverse complement strand
AAAAAAACCAGTTCCAATAAGAATGGAAGGATCAAAATTGAAAATGAACAAGATAGCAGAAGATGGATGGGACTTGATTATTGATTGGTGATTTCGAATTCTCATCACATCATTGAGAACTTTGTAAGTAGTAATAAAATCTGGATCAGTAACATAAATCAGCACCTAAAACATGCCCTTTCCGTTCTAGTGAAACGCGAATGAGACTCATTTATCAAAATCTGTTTATAAGTTCTAACACCAAGATAACAATTGAGACTGAAAGGTCCAGAGATTATGCAGCTACCAAGTCTCCCTGGGGATTTCATTAAAAAATTTCATGACGAAAGAATCTAGGCAATCAAAAAATTCGACATTAA
>NW_007456235.1:0-359 GCF_000475195.1 Diaphorina citri | reverse complement strand
ACTTTTCTTCTTTTCTCTCTATCTCTGCCTGTGTGTATTACAATAAAAATACACTCTGGCGAAAAAGAGAGGAAAAAAAACTAAAATTTAAAACTTATCTCGTTTTTTTCTCCTATTCCTCCTCTTGCTTTCCATTTTGTGTAAAGTTTCGTTCTTATTCTTCTTGAGTTCTTGATAACGGAATTTATTTTCGATAGCAAAGAGTAGAGCTAGGAAGTTCAAGAACCATCAGCAAAAGACACTTTCAACAAACAAAATAGTGGATGTATCACTTAAACATTTATATACCTACCAAGGTCATCAAATTATGTAGGTAGATTGTAATTTCATGAAATTGGTGGATGTGTCACTTGAACATT
>NW_007456234.1:0-359 GCF_000475195.1 Diaphorina citri | reverse complement strand
AAAGTTTAACTTGAACTTGTGGACCAGGCCTCTGGTACAAACTGAACTTCATTGAGACCAAATTTGGGGACTACTGAGGGAACAGACTTGCCCACAACCTATGTAGATATTGTTACTTTTAACCTGTCCTATCCTATCCTCCTTCTCTTCGAATTCAGGGTGGTAAAAACTCCATTGCCTCGGTGGTATAGTGGTCAAGACGCTCGCCTGTTAAACAGAGGGAGGTTCAATTTTTTGTCAAAGTAAGGGATTTTAGGTCTATCATTATTAATGAATATCCATTTCATTTTACCTATTATTTTTTTTTTTTTTTTTCCAGGTTTTAAATGAAGAGCAGCACAAGAAGGCGGCCCAAAATG
>NW_007456233.1:0-359 GCF_000475195.1 Diaphorina citri | reverse complement strand
TTTTATCTCGCATAGTTTACGCATAACTTCACTTGAACTTGCAGTCTATGTGAATATGCTCAACGCTCATATAAGGTATATTTGATGCTCATTGCTCATGTACATACGTGTTAATGTAGGTAATATTTTTTTAAGAAGTTCACCATTAGCTATAAATTTGGATCTGGAAATTTATCAGATGTGAGGGTGTTCTTTTTTCTCTGATTTGATTTTGTTTACTCGTCTGTCCTCCCACAATCATACGAGGTCTTTTCCTTGCATAATGCACCACATTGTACATACAGTATACTGTGAATTGTCTTTATTATCTATATCATTATCCTTCTTTCTTTCTTTCTTCTTTTTCGCCCCCCCCCCCC
>NW_007456232.1:0-359 GCF_000475195.1 Diaphorina citri | reverse complement strand
TTCGCGGTTGGCTCGCGGTATCCGCGGTTGGCTCGCGGTATCCGCGGTTTGTTCACGAAATATGCGCTTGTAACAAGCCAATCTCAAAAAATTTCGAAGGTTATATCCACTTTTTTTTACACCAATAATTTGCGAGATACAGTCTGATTTACTCGAATTTGCCATCAAAAATGTCAAAAGAAAGCGAATGTGCCATCAAATTCAAGGAGTTTTTTGCCCGATTATTGTTCCATACATAATCTCAGAATATTTACTTCTCAAATCATGTGAGAAATCTATTTTTTGTCATGAAAATCCAAAAATGGGGGCATAAAATAAAGGGAAACTGTTAAACTCTCACAAGAAAATCTAAAACATCA
>NW_007456231.1:0-359 GCF_000475195.1 Diaphorina citri | reverse complement strand
AATTACTTAGGGCAAGGAACGTAAAAAACGAGCCATTAAGTATAAGGCTCCCAAAGGCCCAAACGGGCTCTAAGTTCAATGAAATTTCAAGTACCTGTGTGTGAAACAAATTTAAACTTTGTTTGTTAAGGTTTGATTTAGACTTTAGAGTTAAAGGAATGGGAGAATATTACCTACTTACTTCCTCATACCTACAAGAAACAACACACAATTTTCACCTACATACCTACCTACAAGCTATTACCTACAAAAACTTTTATGCAAGAATTGAGTAATTTAACATAAAGTAAAAGTTATATGTAGGTAACTATTGACTTCGGATCAGTATTTTAATTCTACAGAACCGTCCACACTGCCTC
>NW_007456230.1:0-359 GCF_000475195.1 Diaphorina citri | reverse complement strand
GGACCGTATTTTTTATTTTTTCTACAAGTTCGGCCATGCCTTTTCAACAAGTTTGGCCATGCCTCAGAATGAACTAGCGGAAATCCGGAGCAAAGCGACGGGTTTCGGCTAGTAAATGATAAAATAAACATTATTTTTTCCACCCTGCTGTCTTTACCGGGCCCCTCTCAGGGTGGGCTAGGGTAATGTGGGCGAGTAGCTTTTCGCCAAATGGAGAGTAAAACCTCATTAATACAGCAGTCATACAATTACGACCTCTATGAAACAACATATTGTAGGTACCAAAAGTAACAAATGGACAAATTCGTCAAATTCGGATCTAAGTGACATAAGACATATATACATCTTGGCTGAGGATC
>NW_007456229.1:0-359 GCF_000475195.1 Diaphorina citri | reverse complement strand
TACCTATTTCAGATCTTTCATTACTTACGCCCTATTTGTTCCTTAATTTCGGTTCTTATATCTTGTTCATATTATATCTTGTTCATATTATATTACAAACATGTAATCTTGCTCGCTAGAAAATTCATCATTTCGTCATAAAATTTCCAAGTTTTAATTCTACCTACAGTCCATTGCCTCCCCCTCATCACATTCCTAAATTCTGCCCCTGGTACTCTGTTTCATTTCCTACACTCAGATACCCATGTTACCTGCAGTACCTACGATCTACCTTTGTCTCGTCGCTGCTTCTACCTTTTCAAGTTATGCTTGTTTCTAACTTGAAACTTTATGTTCTGTACTTGTCATTTGTCGCTTGT
>NW_007456228.1:0-359 GCF_000475195.1 Diaphorina citri | reverse complement strand
TAGCTATTCTGTAGAGGGGAAGAAAAATGACATCAGCCCTAGGGACTCATTTTCAAGAAGACAAATTTTTCGCTTCTTTTCCTTTCGATTCGCTTCCTTTTCCTTTCGAAGTAGGACAAAGGTGTGCCTGAGTTACGTTTCCTTACAAGGAAATACCAACTTGAATTATCCACAATTCTATAGGCACCTCCTCAAGGGAGTTAAGGGACCCTTAAACGGATGTACCAATTCACACAAGGGCCCCGCACAAAAAATAGGTTTCCGGCCCGGCGTCTGTCCGCTAAATTTTCGGGACAAACTTTGCGGTTGTACCTTTTTCGGGCCCCAGATAAATTGAAAAAAAAAAAAAAAAAAAAAAA
>NW_007456227.1:0-359 GCF_000475195.1 Diaphorina citri | reverse complement strand
AGGGCTCTTGTTTCACGTAATTATCATCAGTCATTGAGATAGGAACCTATTTTTAACACAAACTCCAAAGAGAAGGTGAGACCTACCTCGTACTTTCGTTAAAGAGAAATATAATGTCTAATTTTCATGTGGTATATGTAGGGTAAACTTGGGTAATAATACAGCACGGGTAACTTGGGCACAACATTTGTATGTGTCCAAACATAGTCGAGGAGAAGCTTTGTTATCGAGGCAGTGTGGACGGTTCAGTCGACATCGATCAAGGGCCGGTCGACTATGTGTGAACACGTCTTATGACGTACATGTAGGATAATCCTGGGTAAAAGCACACCATTCACCTCTGATCAGCTTACCCCCGC
>NW_007456226.1:0-359 GCF_000475195.1 Diaphorina citri | reverse complement strand
CCATCAAACCGCGACCTAAAGATTACAAGGCAGGCACTACGAACATTTCTAAAATATATAGGTACCTACATACTCGTGCACCTATGTACCATTGTACCTATAATCTTTTTTCGACTACCTACAAAATTACCATCCTAACTACCTAATCACCAAAAACACACGGCATAAAACAAGCTATAGGTATTCTCTTATGCGGTGGGCGCACCTAATAAGCCTAACCCTGCCTATTGCCTCATTTTCAGGACAAATTACAACATTACCCACGGATAATTGCTACATTACTCTGCACAACGAAGGTAATCAAGATGTAAGAATGCTGAATTACTTTCTAGTTTTATTTGGTACGTAGGTATTTCCGG
>NW_007456225.1:0-359 GCF_000475195.1 Diaphorina citri | reverse complement strand
GGGTTGGACTGTGGAATAAAAGAAATAAACCACATACCACAAGTATTGTGGGTTGGACTGTGGAATAAAAGAAATAAAATAAACATTTTTTCGTCCCTCCAGGCCTCTCGTACATCTCGGTATGAACCTTCTGGTCACTCACTATGGCGTTCACAAGACCCTGGGCATCGACGAGAGGACCCTGTATAACTGGCTACATCTTATAGAGAAACACTACCATTCTAGCAACACCTACCATAATTCAACCCATGCCAGTGATGTGCTACAGGTAACTGATACAGAAGGTCCAAGGTTCGAATCCCACCATAAACAAATAAAATGTATTTGGTTTTCATTTAAAGAAAGAGGTTTGACAGAGG
>NW_007456224.1:0-359 GCF_000475195.1 Diaphorina citri | reverse complement strand
GGTTTAGAATTTAGGCGCCATCACCACAGGGTGAGAAATTGTCACACATTTAGATTTGTTGAAGGGGATGAGTCGAAAAAAGAAGAGAGTAGGTATCTATAAGTACCGTAAGTTACATATAGGATATAGGTTACATGTTTCATCGGGGGATCTCAAAATTAAGATGAGTGCATTTTTTAATTAGAGAAGTAGGTAACTTCTGAGTTCAAACTCATCGATTTTTTTTTCCTTTAAGTTTGCTGATGTTTGTTTTGTTGTTTGCTTCAAAACAACTATTTAAAGGGAGTTTGATGAAGTCTTGTAAAAATATAGAACACATGAAGAAAATTTTCTTGTGAGCTAAATAAAAGGTCATTTGC
>NW_007456223.1:0-359 GCF_000475195.1 Diaphorina citri | reverse complement strand
CTTCAGAAAACCTAATCAAGCGACTTGACAGTCGCTCAACATATTGACCTCAAGCTTGCATGGATATGAATGTCGATATGTCGATAGATCAATCACATTACCCATACGACTAGAATGAAAGTTTCAACGCTGATCAAGATCATAACACTATTGGAATATTGGATGACTGTAATCCTGATCTTAGACCTAGACCTAGAATCCAACACAATCAGATCTCTTGCCTCGGTGGCGCAATGGTCAAGGCCTTCGCCTGGTGAACAGGAGGGTGTGGGTTCAATCCCAGCTGAGGCAGGGAATTTCATCCTCGACATTTGAGAACAAAATAATGGAGTAATAGAGCTCTAAGGGTTAGGTGGTAG
>NW_007456222.1:0-359 GCF_000475195.1 Diaphorina citri | reverse complement strand
ACAGTTATTTTTTCGGAGTTTTGACCTCAGATTTGGATTTTTCCCAACTTTTTACATAGGAATCGACCATTTATTTTTTACCCATTTGCAACTGCTCCATTGCCTACGTTACGTACATACTACATACCAACCTGATTGTTCGATGGTTTAAAATTCTAAATGACTCTAAAAACTTTTAGTCTTTAAGATCCTTGTTGAAGCATAAGAAAAATGCCATTGAGATTTTTCAAGAGTTCAAGGTGTAGGTGCCAGCCTACTCAGAGACTTTTAGGTGTAGGCACAAAAATACTTTTTTCTTCCGAAAAAATTCGTGAACTAGAAAAAAATAAAGCTAGTATCTTATCTCACATTTTAAAAAG
>NW_007456221.1:0-359 GCF_000475195.1 Diaphorina citri | reverse complement strand
TGGATTGATAACAGCTGGTTATGATGATGGTGACGATGAAAACGAATTAAATTTTGTTTACCTATTGTACAGTTTTGTCATTAAAAGGTTAGCAATTACTTCAAATAGAAAGAAAATCGCAATGAAAGAGTTTCAGTCACCTTTGGCGGGGGTTTAGGTGATAAATACCTATGTTGCCCCTTCAATTGCATAAGTGCGGGATCCCGCGCTGGATCCCGCGGGATTGGCCAAATCCCGCGCGGGATCCCGCGGGATTGGAAACGTGCGGGATTTGCGACCCCTAGTCAAGACGCTCGCCTGGTAAACAGGAGGGCGTGGGTTCGATCCCAGCCGAGGCATGGAATTTTATCCTCATTTAT
>NW_007456220.1:0-360 GCF_000475195.1 Diaphorina citri | reverse complement strand
TCTCTTTACTCTTTTTGTGACAAGTGTTCATGCCTAACATAATTTGAAATTTCCATGCCCTCTATCTCTAGCTCTCTCTCTTTTCCCCCTCTCATCTCATTCTCCCCCTCTTATCCCATTTTCCTTCTCTCCCTTTCTTCTTCTCTTTCCCCTCTTCTGAAATTCAACTCTAATCTAGCGTTTACAGAAGGTAAAAACTAGAGTTAACCCTCTTATTTTTATCATTATTTATGGCGGAGACCCACCACCTTGCCTTAACCTCACCCTAGAGTTGGCACGAGACCACAAATTTCTTTTATTAAAATAGAAGTTGAAGTTTCTCTCTCTTCCTCTCCCTTCGTCTCTCTCTCTCTCTCTCCC
>NW_007456218.1:0-360 GCF_000475195.1 Diaphorina citri | reverse complement strand
CTTATTAATAATAATTATGACTCTAGTGTGAATACGAGGGTGTAGTCGGTGGGTCTTGATTTGATAATCGGTATGGGACTTGTAGTATGTGATAGTATAGAGATAGGGTTTGTATAATAGGACAAAATTAGCATCCTGCACCGGGACAAGTTGTAAAGGAGGTGTTTGAATAGCTATAAGCTACTTAACTTGTTCCATTTGAGCCAGGCCAAGAGAACTTGCCTAAAAAAATATCCACACCATAATAGAGAGAACATATTTTTTGATAAATAATCAAAACTAAAAATAATCAGAAATATAATTGATTAATCATAAAACCTGATTCAGTGGAACGCAAAACAAGCAGCTGTGTCAGTTTAT
>NW_007456217.1:0-360 GCF_000475195.1 Diaphorina citri | reverse complement strand
CTTGGGGAGCCTTTAACTTTTGGCTCTCTGAAGGAGGGCGTCTTCATCAGAAGCGAATAGAAGTAATATGTAGTTTCTCTTGCAGATCTCCAGATAATAGTATTTCTCGTGTTCCAGCTGTAAGAACCATCAGCTAACAGTTCCTAAAGACATCAATTTAGGACAAGAAGCATCACTTTGGTTGCTTTTCTGAGGAGTTTCCTTAAAACTCAAGGTTTAAAATGTACGAGAAACTGTATCTGGAGTGGTCACGTGGCCAGTAGCCAGTAGCTGGAATGCATACTAACTAGGCTTGCCAAACGTCCCGAATTGGCCGGGACAGTCCCGAATTTCAGGGGGTGTCCCGGCGTCCCGTTCAGT
>NW_007456216.1:0-360 GCF_000475195.1 Diaphorina citri | reverse complement strand
GAAAATGAGTAGCTATGACATATAAATGCGCATAGCGACCGGTGCCAGCATGATAGGTAAACATTGGATTTTAGGATTTTTGAGATAGTGGGAAAATCCTACAATCCTGCAGTGAGCACCAAAGTTGTAACATAATAACACAAAGAAACTGCATTCATTTATTTATTTATTTTGTCAACAGGAAGGAGACAGGCTCCTGTGTAAGGTCCTACTCACCTCCCAAGTTAGAACCTACCACTAGGAATGATATAGTACTCACCTATGCCATCAGTAGTCAGCACAGGGACGCCTTACTCTTCTATCTGCCCAGCAAATCCTCGGTAACTATTCACTATACTATCTGAGACTCCTGCTGCCCGT
>NW_007456215.1:0-360 GCF_000475195.1 Diaphorina citri | reverse complement strand
TTTGAATAAAAATTACTGGGTAGGTAAGGGAGCTAATTTCACAACAGGTCTCTTGAATTCACCCTTGGTAGTCCTCACAGAGGCCACTCGAATCACACCATCTTTCCCAGGAAAGACCTGAGTTATGACACCACGGGGCCAACTCAATGGAGCTGCATTGTCCTGTTTTATCAGCACAACCATGCCTGGCACAACAGGCGTGGAATTCGAATTCCACTTCTCCCTAGCCTGAAGCTGAGATAAGTATTCAAGCGACCATCTAGCCCAAAATGACTGTACAAGTTGATCAATAAGTTGAAACCTAGTCAATCTATTTATCTTAACATCTGTCACATCTACCGCAGGAATACAGTTGAGAGG
>NW_007456214.1:0-360 GCF_000475195.1 Diaphorina citri | reverse complement strand
ATACCTACTTCTCAATGAAGTGAAATTTGCCTTGCGAAATTCTGGTAAGACACGAAAAAATGGTCAAACAACTACATATTATGTGCAAAATTTCAAGAAACGCAACCACAAATGTTTTGGAACCTCATTAAAAATCTAGGATGAAAACCAAGCAAAAAGTTAATGGATAATGCATGTAGATGGAATCAAAATATATAGTAACACACCCTAACCTGTTGCACTTTCTTTTCAATTTTCTCATTGGTTGTTTAGGTAGGTTTAATGCATGGCAAAAAATTAAACACAAATTTCTATTGTCAAAATTGACCTTTAGTTCTAGAACTGTAGGTATCTATACCTACCTATGAGCCATGAGCATGA
>NW_007456213.1:0-360 GCF_000475195.1 Diaphorina citri | reverse complement strand
AATAAGACTAGCTCTCAAGACTATTTAATTTTTAAGTATGCCTCAAGGAAAGTTCATCGAAATAAGCACTCCTATATTTAACCACAGGAAAGGTGGGCCTTACTTAAGTGAATACTAAAAATGCGTATACCCCATAAATTTGTTAAAATTAAAAAATAAAGGACTACCCCTTAAGAAAAGTAGAGTTACCTGTATATCAACTTGAGGTGCACTAGTAGACATTGCAGGACACTGGTCACTGAATTCAAACACTTTCCTTTCCGATGCAGCAGGTGTTATGTCCTGGTCAAACAGAAACCAGAGATTATTTATCAGACAGGGAACAAATTCAACAGTTTTTTTTTTTTTTTTTTTTTTTTT
>NW_007456212.1:0-360 GCF_000475195.1 Diaphorina citri | reverse complement strand
TTCCTCCCCTTTTGTTTCTCTTCTGCTGTTCTCTCCTCTATCTCTTCTTTCTTTTCCTCTTTCTTCTCCACATCTCTCATATTCTTCTCTCATTCCCCTGGGATGGAATAGAAGGTCGATCGATCTTGAATAGTTTAATCGAAACCCAGACATTACAATTATCCAATCTCTATTAAAAGCCCTTTTATCCCTTTCCTTCAATGCTTACTATAAGTATGGTATCTCTCTCTCTCTATTTCTCCCGTCTTTCCCTACCTCTTTTTGCTATTGCCCTATCCATCACTATTTTATCTCTTCCTCTTTGTCGTGGATTCCTCTCTTTTCCCCCCTTTTCGGTTCCATCATTCCCCTTCCTTCCCA
>NW_007456211.1:0-360 GCF_000475195.1 Diaphorina citri | reverse complement strand
TCTCAATAGATAAGGTTCGTTCTCGGAACAGCTAGCTTTCGCCTATCCTCCTCTCTTCAAGATAATAGAGAGTTCTTGCGACCAAATTAGCGTCGTGTTGATTGGAATTTTCAATGTTCATTGAATTCTACAAATGTGCAGGAACAAGTTTTCGTCGAATAACGTTAAAGAGTTCATTTAACGGGGGACGCTAATTTTGGTTGTATAATAAAAAAGTTTAAGCGTTTCTTTCATATTTGAAAAATCACGATAAACAAGTTGGTTTAGTAATATTTTTACAGAGATTTAATTTTCGATTATCTAATCTTCACGTGAGGCAATTATATTTTTAGCATTCATCCAACTTTTCGATGGCAAAAC
>NW_007456210.1:0-360 GCF_000475195.1 Diaphorina citri | reverse complement strand
TGAAAGTAATAATCCTTTTATACCTACTAGGAAGCGTAAGTATCATGTATGAATTTGAAGTAATTTACGTAATACGTATGCTTGTGTTTTGTTCAAAACAATTCAAAAGGTTATCGCCAAAAGTCTCACAAACAAGGAACAAAACTTTTGTAGAAGATTAAGAGGAGTATCTTTTGAGGAAACTACAGTAACTACGCCAATTAAAACGAAGTTTAAACAAAAAGCTACTCAAAGACATCAGAAAGCTTACCGTGTGTTCTCTATAACTGCTGACAATAAGGATGGCACACCTTATTAGCAAAACTACACTTTGTAATCCTTCTTGAATGAGAGAGAAAAGCCTTTGAGAGCGTTTTCAAA
>NW_007456209.1:0-360 GCF_000475195.1 Diaphorina citri | reverse complement strand
ATTAATAAAAAATAATATTAAGGGGACGAGGTAAAATATAAGGATGGGTACGTTCTACCACTTAACCCACAACAAAGTGAAATAAATTACGAACAAAAATTCTCGTTTATTCTATTCCTGCTCCGAAATCAAACCATGCTGGGTTGATGGAGCTGGGGGCTGTACTCTGTTGTTGTTATTGTTATTGCAATTTCCTTGAATTAATTGCCCTTTTAATGATTTAATCATTTAATTATCAATTTTGTTGTAAATAAATTAGTAAATAAATAACCAAAGAGACGAACAAACAAATAATAAATTATTTTCATTAAAAAGGTCCTTGATATTTGGTTCCGTAACGCTTTTAAATGGTATTAGTTT
>NW_007456208.1:0-360 GCF_000475195.1 Diaphorina citri | reverse complement strand
TTGGAGACAACAAATTTAAGCCATACGCTGAGAGTACTCGAGAGACAAGAAGTTGAAGATCCATATAGTATTTCTTCTAGTTCCAGTACCACTTTTTGAAGGAATTGAAGGATGAACAAAGACCTTTTGATAGCACTCATTCTAAGGTCTGAGATGGTTAGATTTTACAGAAGAACAGAAGTCAGGCAAACGGTAGGCCATGTAGAAATGGGTCGGATCAGGTAAGCGATGTAATATTCTTATCCTGGATCATGATCTATAATGTAAGTAATCACCTCATTTAACTCCAAGATAGGCAGTGATCAGTGAAAATGGGAAAGTGAAAGCTTGCTGAGAAGGGAAAAGGGATGGAAATATGTT
>NW_007456207.1:0-360 GCF_000475195.1 Diaphorina citri | reverse complement strand
TAAGAGGAGAAGACGAAGAAAAAGCAACAGCAATAACAAATTAGAAGAAGTATGGTTACTCCGTCAACTTAATTAACTAAAAACATATTTTTTTAAAAAACCTATAAGTAGTAAATAATAATAATAAACTACTTCTTCCATACCCTTTTTCCAGTGTTTCATAGGCAGACAGAAATTCAAACCCCCATCCCTCCTCCCGTAACAAAAAGCCCAACGCCTTACGCAATTGTCAATACATCAGTAAGATAAAGATGTTATTTCTTTTTCATTCCTTTTAAAAAAATATAAAAATCAATTTAAAAATGGCAAAACCCTCACGCACACACATTGGGAAATGCATCAGCCTGTAGATTGAGTTGA
>NW_007456206.1:0-360 GCF_000475195.1 Diaphorina citri | reverse complement strand
GACTGAAACTCTTTCTTTGCGATTTTCTTTCTATTTGAAGTTATTTTGAAGTAATTGCTAACCTTTTAATCACAAAACTGTACAATAGGTAAACAAAATTTAATTCGTTTTCATCGTCAATCCACTGCTGAATAAAGATAACGATCTTTACCACCAAATTGTCTTATTTAAATTCGTTTTTAAAGAAAATAAAAATTACAGCGTTTATACCGTGAAAATAGAAACTTGTAGATAAAAACAAAACAACAAAAAATTAAACAAACAGAACATGAATTCAAGTATACAGAACAGAATTGAAAATTGAAAGTAGGTAAAAATTGTCAAATGAATTAAATCTTAGTCAATATGTAGGCATGGTCA
>NW_007456205.1:0-360 GCF_000475195.1 Diaphorina citri | reverse complement strand
GACCATGATATCGAATTATTATCTACAGATAATATAACGTATTAGCTGAGAGTTATAAAAATTCAGTGCTGAGTGGTACCTGGTAGAAAGCATATTTCAATTTCGAGTATCAGGCAAAACTTACCTTGGGCACCTGTGAAGATGGATCTCGCATTTTGAAATTGCTGAAGGATACTTAGCACACCATGAGCCATCAGTTAGCTCATTTGACAAAGACTCACCAATCATTGTTGATCATATCATAGCCTATCCCATCGTTTACGCATAGCCTATCCCATCCCATTGTTTAGACTGCTGGCGTAAAGGTACTTTTCAGTCCTATATATTCGGGCAGGGTAATTTCTTTTCAATCTTATGTCA
>NW_007456204.1:0-360 GCF_000475195.1 Diaphorina citri | reverse complement strand
CGGGTTCAAGATATTTAATAAAGTCCTATAGGTGGGTATCTGTCAACTTGATTTACCTACGTTGGGCAGGAGATAGTCATTATTGATTAGATAAGCTTTATGTTTAATCTTCAAAATATTTTATATTTTTTCAAATAAAGGATTTCATTAAAAAATGGCATTTGACCGATCAGATATGAAAATATTGAAGTAGGAAAAAAATAATTCCAATATCGAGTAGGTGTTTAGAAGAAGGATAGGAGGGAGATGGAGGAACGGGAGAGGGATCGAAAGGGAGAGGAGAGGAAGAGGGAATGGAAAGGATTGTGAGGGAGAAGAAGAGAGGGAGACCTAGGAAGAAGTGTAAACACAGAAAACACA
>NW_007456203.1:0-360 GCF_000475195.1 Diaphorina citri | reverse complement strand
TTGGCTTTATGGTTTTCTGGACAAAATTTGCACCACCATTTTCGTGATCCTGGTTAAAAGACCTTTAATTTGATATATCGACCAGGTTTGGATAAGTCCTTCTATGGGGACAGACTGACTGACGGACCGACCGACAGAAGACACCGAAGCGAATACAATAGTCCGTCCACTATACCTTTTATTATTAGTAATAATAAAGGAAGGACGGACTAAAAAGGAGTTTTTATTGGTCCAAATAAGAGTTTTTAGTGATCCAAAAAGAAGGAGTTTTTAAAAACTCCAGTTTGAATCATTAAAAACTCCTTTTTCTATCATTAAAAATTCTCGAATTAGTTAAATCTCTCATTAAGTCGTAGGTGA
>NW_007456202.1:0-360 GCF_000475195.1 Diaphorina citri | reverse complement strand
TCAAAAATAATGAACACAACCACATTAACGTTATAAGAACAACATAGCTACAATTACACCAGCATGTTAATACACCCAACAACATGCGAATATTCAAATTTAATAGCTATTCAAATTATACTTGATGCTAAAATAACTACAGTGCAAATGTATTAACACGGCGAAAAAGTCTATGTTCAGGAGAAGGTGTACAATTTGCAAAATTTACAGAATGCGGACAAAAAGATATACACAGAAACGTCGAGTTTCACATTCGGCTCTTTACAGCAACATACAAAATGTATGTATGTTGCAGATCACATTATATTCATGTTATTATGACCCTTCCATTCAGCATGTCTTTCGCAACTGCCACTACTT
>NW_007456201.1:0-360 GCF_000475195.1 Diaphorina citri | reverse complement strand
AAGTTTTCCTCTCTATTGTTCTACGTTAATATTTGGCTGAGGTTTCCGCCATAATTCCCAGCGTTCCATAGAAAAGTCTTCCTGGTTTGTTGTGGTCTTTTGTTGAATTTGAGGACTATGAGGAGGGTTTGAGAGTCAATGATAATAAAATGGAAATCTTGGATTTAAATGTTTTTGTTGGGAATTAACCAGTCGTGTGAGATTAGTTTGGAAGTTCTTTGTCCTTTAGGAACCGTTTTAAGTTATTGGGAAACCAATTTGTTGAATAAATAATAATTAATTAATTAATTATCATCCATAATCACCTATTACTTTATATATTTTTTTCTAATTTTATTTGAATTTATTTGAAAACCAGTT
>NW_007456200.1:0-360 GCF_000475195.1 Diaphorina citri | reverse complement strand
ATAGTCCTTCGACTTGGCAATCTAAAGTAAAATTTTTGTTAAGCTGAAGTGAAGTGCGAACTGTATGTAGATCTCAGTCAGGAAAAGGGCTTCATTCGGCCCATAACTAGGTCCCCAATAATCAGTTGGAGCTCAAAATATAATGAACAAGTGTCGTCTAGGTGTTAAACATATTTGGCAAATTTCATCAAAATCGGACCGACCGTTCTAGATTTACGGTGACACAAACAATAATGAATGCAAAATCACCGAATTGAGTTAAAACTTACAAATCTCATTGCACGTTCAACTATGAACTTCAGCTCTCTTTAAACTAATCTAAAACTTGAAGGTTTCGTTTGGTTTGGCATACCGTCAAAA
>NW_007456199.1:0-360 GCF_000475195.1 Diaphorina citri | reverse complement strand
TGAGAAGCTGAAATTTAGGGTGTTGTTTTATCTTTTCAAATACCATTTTTTGAAGTAGTCACCAAATTTCGTCCGGAGACAGGATCGGTCCCAGGGGGGCCAACTTTAAAATCTTAAATAAGAACCCCCTACTTGTGATACAAAGGTCTTAAAGAACGTAGTACTTTGGTACAAGTTTGAGCTCGATCCGACCACCAGGGACAGAGTTATGGCCTATTAAAATTTGAATAGGCCATCTATCAAATGATATACGGAGCGTTCATGATGATTAGAGATATACAATTAGAATAGAATAGAATATACCTTGTTTATCCTGCCCGAATAGGACTGAAAAGTCCCTTTACCCCAGCAGTCTAAACA
>NW_007456198.1:0-360 GCF_000475195.1 Diaphorina citri | reverse complement strand
CTAGCGCTTACAAGGCAGACGCACTACCAACTAAGCTAACTAGGCTGGCAGGTTTTCAAGATAGATTTGCGTCTCGCACCTAGGCAACTCCACATAAACTTCACCACAAAACATCATCCTTTCATCCGAACCTTGAAAATGTAGGTACATCTTTTTATTCCAGATATCCGTAACTTACATTCCGTTATTCTGCCGCGCAAAAAACACTCCTCAGCAGCTTTATTGCCGCCCGAGTGTGAATAGATTTACAATTTACGACACTGTAAATCAGTTTTCTACACAGATATGATGAGATTTGAAATGATTGTGACTGTGCAAAAGAGAATAATATCTACATTCGCACAACATATTAGCGTTTAA
>NW_007456197.1:0-360 GCF_000475195.1 Diaphorina citri | reverse complement strand
AAAAAAAGATGTAATTCGACTCAAAACAGAAGAAGAATAGGTACGCGAAAGAGGAAGAAGGAGGAGAAGGAGGAGGAGGAGGAGGAGGAGGAGAAGAAGAACAAAAACAAAGTGACTCCAATTTCATTTAATTTTAATTAAATCAGGAAGAAGAAAGAGACAATATTATTATGTACGTACCTACTTGTAATATACATAGGTAGCATTTTAAAGAGCGCTAGAGAGAGAGAGAGAGCTGAGGTAGAGGGGAACTACAACATTTTATGAATTTTTATAATAGAAGCTTTAGAGCTAGGCTGAAATGGGATACATAAAGGAGAGAGAGAGAGAGAGAGAGAGAGAGAGAGAGAGAGAGAGAGA
>NW_007456196.1:0-360 GCF_000475195.1 Diaphorina citri | reverse complement strand
GACGGGTCTGGAGTTCAGACCCGAAACGTCCGAACAATAAGGTACGTGCCAACTTGAAGTCCCATAAAAAGTATAAGTCAAGAGAATATATTGTATCCATTTTGGCATTAGATAAAAGGGTATGGAGGACATTTAAGATTGGGAAAAGATGCAGGAAAAGAGGTAGCTTGTGATCCATTTTTGTTTTGAACCTCTCCAAGTCTCCAACCATGTTTTCTGGCCCTGATCTCTTAACTAAATATTCTTTGACTCTAATCCTTTCTTCTTCTGCTTCTTCTTCTTCATTTGCTTCCTCCTCCTCCTCCTCCTCCTCCTCCTCCTCCTCCTCCTCTTCTTCTTCTTCTTCTAATCTTCTTCTTC
>NW_007456195.1:0-360 GCF_000475195.1 Diaphorina citri | reverse complement strand
GGCCTTATCGTTCCGAAATCGAAGAGAGAATTGAATTGAATTGAATTTTTTTTTTTTTATTTGAATGTTCTTATAGGCCTTATAGGCTTATAAAGCCAGCCGTTCCGAGAACGAACATTATCCGTTCAGTGTAAAATCCTTCCCGGGCGGGAATCGAACCCGCAGCTTAGCGTTTAAAAGGCAGACGCCCTACCAACCAAGCTAACTAGGCTGGCTCAACCTATTCGTAGCGCTACTGTTTTATACCTATGCGTTAGGTCGCGACTTCAATTCCCGCCCGGGGCGAACTTTTATCCTAAGCAGATAAAGTTCGTTCCTCTTAAAAAAAAAAAAAAAAAAAAAAAAAAAAAAAAAAAAAAA
>NW_007456194.1:0-360 GCF_000475195.1 Diaphorina citri | reverse complement strand
ACAGAAAAGGAAACAAAGTTCGGGCAGCTTATGAATCTAACTGAAAGCCTTTTGGCCCTTGCACAACCAATACGATATCCACCCTGAGCCATCTTCTGTTTTTTCAGTGCCTGTATTTTCTCCAACACCTCCTGTTGCATTAGGTTTGCTCTCTTCTGTTTCAAAGTGCGTCCCGCACTAGAAGATTGCCTTGGTTTTGACTGCAGAGCATCTTCAACCTTGTTCACTATGGAGACATGACGAGGTATGTGAATGAACATAACATTACGGGATTGAATGAAGAGGGATTCAAATGTGAGCTCTCTGCCTGTGAAACATAAAAGGTGATTTGGTTGAGTGGAAATTCATGACCCCATTCAC
>NW_007456193.1:0-360 GCF_000475195.1 Diaphorina citri | reverse complement strand
ATAAGAATAATTGATGCAAGTACCTACCTTGAATTAAAGAAGACAAAAAAAAAAAAATATTGTCATCCAAGATACTTAATTCTTCCAAGTTTCAAGTCAATCAGGCTACTAAAAGTTACTCAAAAGTAAATAAATGCCGTTTCTTGGTGTTATTATATCAGAACTATGGTACTCACTGCAGCAGTTATACAATTTTTCCGATATTTCTTATTATTCCTTACACTTACACCCAATGTTTACCTACCATGCTGGCACCAGTCGCTATGCGCATTCATATTATACAGCTATTCAGTTTCCTCACGAGGCTGAGTGGGCCCCGCAACAGCCAGTCACGGAATCAATCATTTGCATGATACAAAT
>NW_007456192.1:0-360 GCF_000475195.1 Diaphorina citri | reverse complement strand
AGCTTTTTCTGGTAGCCCTTTAGGTCCTACATCAACCCTCAAGCGTTGTACAGTCGTTCGCGGGACACCCTGTATATTGTTGGTACTGTTTATACTGTTGGTACCTAGTTGACTGCTGTCAATTAACTAGGTGAATTTATTTTGTCTAGGCAGTGTATGGTTTGAGACAGTCATCAACCATTGACTATGTGTGGACACATTAAAATACTGTTTCATCTCTATACTCCACACATCTTTAATCCTGTGAAATAAACTTTGTGGAATTTTTGCAGGAGTTTCAGGTTCACTTTTCTGAAAGAATGTAAAAATTGAACTTTTTCCAAGGGTTTACTTGGATTTTTTCAACATTTAGTTTCTATT
>NW_007456191.1:0-360 GCF_000475195.1 Diaphorina citri | reverse complement strand
GTTTGGAAAAGCCTGTCTTTGAGAATTTTATTAGCGTTCTTAGGCGAATTGTATAATGGAATCGATAGTAATATGCCTGATCAACATTGGTCATACTGGGCATTTTATGAAATATCGAGGGATTTTATGAAATTCGGGATTGTATAGAATGCCGGTAACTGTACATCACTTTTTACAAGAATTCAAGCACATTCTTAGTTCATTGAACTGTAGGAAAAGGGGCTCAAATACGACTCTCCAGAGGAGGCAATGGGTCTAAAAATTGATACATAATGATTTTTAAAAAGTCCTGTATGTCCTCAAGATTTTGTGTGTAATCTTCGAGTTGAAGAGGTAAAATGAAAGAAACACATGTAAGAC
>NW_007456190.1:0-360 GCF_000475195.1 Diaphorina citri | reverse complement strand
AATAGATATTACGCTTTTGATATACTGAAGAGGTGAAGCCCTGTTAGCCCGTGGGAAAATTGAAAATGAGTGAATAGGGTTCTAAAGTTAACCTTGATCATAGTATGGGAATACACTATGGGATAGAATATGATTACCTCCGTATCCTCTTTAGACTGGGTTTCTAGGTTATCTATGGTATTCAGATAGAAACATAAAAAGAAGCCCCAAATAAATTGAATCTGATGACTTTATTGGTGTCTATCTCTTTTTTTATGCCTACTTTATTGATGTCTCTACCTCTTTTTATGTCTTTATCTCTTTTTTATGCATACGTTCGGCGTGGACTAGAAAGTCCTTTATTATAATGCCACAGACAAA
>NW_007456189.1:0-360 GCF_000475195.1 Diaphorina citri | reverse complement strand
ACTAGGCAATTAAATTAAATGACGTTAAACAGGGAGTAGACCAGCTTAGTCTGGCTGGGGGACTTTAAAGAGGGAGTATACCAATTTGTTTTAAGCAATATTTGTATTATGGAACAATAAATAAATTACCAAAAATTATTATTGGGGGTGTACCAGCCTGAATTTCCCTTGCTAAAGAAATAGCAAAGGTTGAGTGCGAAGGGTATCCACTTGTAAAATTTGTAGCCAAAACCAAATGTCAGCTCAAAGCAATCACCTAGGGCTGATAGAGACGAAAAACGACGACCCCGTCTGTACACGGGAAAAGGCGAAGAAAAAGAAGAAGATTATAGGTATTTACTTACATTTACGTATATATTC
>NW_007456188.1:0-360 GCF_000475195.1 Diaphorina citri | reverse complement strand
TCTTGACCCCGCCGGGAATCGAACCCGGGTCTCCCGCGTGCAAGGCGAGCGCAGTGACCACTACGCCATGGGAACTGAGAAATGAACGGAGAAAATCCGTTCGTTTCTCAACAAGAAGAGAACGAGAAGGGCAAGATTCAAGGAAAAGGGGAACAAGGAGATGAGGAGGGAAGAAAGGAAGAGGAAAAAAAATGAGAAGAAAAGGAGAAGAAGGAAAAGGGGGAGGAGAAAAAAAAAGCGAAAGAAAGGGTGTGAGAAAGAGGAAACAGAGCGAAGACTGTAACGGAAAAACAAGGGAGGGAGAACAGAGAGGGAGAAAAAGAAGAATAAAAATGAACAAAATGGAGATTTTGAAGTTTG
>NW_007456187.1:0-360 GCF_000475195.1 Diaphorina citri | reverse complement strand
GTGGTGGGGGGGGGGGGGGACAGCCGCGGTTTAAGGTGGTTGTAGTTAATGCAGTTCCCTCTATCAAATCGTATTTCTATAAGAACAGAAAACGCAGGTAATGGTTTTTATGACTTTGATTTTTTTGATAAATACATAAATAGTTCTAATTTGAAAGAATGATAAAATAAATATATTCAAATAACAAATTAAAACTAATAAATAATAGGTCAATTAATTGGAACTAACACAGGTCTAAATGGAATTAAAAGTAAAAAAAATCACGAATAATAATATCAACCCTTTATGGTAAAAAATAATAGCATTATACTAACACCGATATTATATGAACAAAATAGTGGCTCTCAACTAGTGCTCAAG
>NW_007456186.1:0-360 GCF_000475195.1 Diaphorina citri | reverse complement strand
ACCTATTTTCTCTGGAGATTTTCTCAATTGAAATCGCCTTTGAAAGAGGAATATCCTGGTTCAATCCCCAAGTGAGTCCAAACTTTGATATACATATCATGTATTAACTACCTATTAAGGAGCGCGGTAGCGCTCCGCCCCGCCAAGTCAAGAAAGTCTGACCGCTTCAAGAATTATATTTATTATCAACCTATTCAAGACTCTGAAATCTGAGTTGATATATAGGTACCTACCTAAATACTGAATATGCTTACTTCTGAAGCAACTACGTGGGTACCGGTAGGGTACCTATTTAAAAATTAGGTTCATTTATTTTTCTAAATGTCTATGAACTTAGATGGGTAAGTACTTACAGCAAAA
>NW_007456185.1:0-360 GCF_000475195.1 Diaphorina citri | reverse complement strand
ATATGTGACTGTACTGTAGGTTGGTCTCTGCCTCTCTAAAGCTATATAAACACCTCTGACCATGTGACCCAGAGTGTATTAGGTAATAAAACTATCCAAGCTCTAAACAAGAGATCATTTGGTCCACTGCCTGGTTGACTAGAAAGTGATTATAACAGAGAATCGAACTGGATTTTTAGATTTTTACTATCAGTAAAGTACTGGAGTTAATCAGAGTCCGAGGAATCTGATATCTGTTCACTCTGGTCAGGTACCTAATGCTTTAAAACCATGGAAAAAAAAACTATAAAAGTAACCCAGAGAAAATGTGGACCATGGATAGATAAAAATTAAAAATAATGAAATTAAATTCAGGTAAAT
>NW_007456184.1:0-360 GCF_000475195.1 Diaphorina citri | reverse complement strand
TAATGTAGAATGGAGATATAGCTGATATAGGCCTGAGTGTGGGTAGTCTTATCATTTTGTCAACAAACTATAGACTCCATAGAGATAGTAACCAAATCTGGTAAGTAGACCTCTGCTGGTTGGAGATAAAATCTATTGCGTTCCAATTAGAAACGTGTGAAGAGTGAGTGAGTTAGACAGAAGAACTACTCATTTCACTCGTTTGAATTACTCTTTTCAATGGACTTTCATTTGATTCAGAGGACTGAGTAGTTCACTAAAGAAGTTCTTATAAGAACTCTCTCTTTACACACAACATCTACCAATTGTGTTCTAAATTGAAAATAGAGCCTGGTTGAAACTACTTTCTATCTTGGGAAC
>NW_007456183.1:0-360 GCF_000475195.1 Diaphorina citri | reverse complement strand
CCTGCACACTCTGGCTCTATAACTCACCTTGTCGACACGATCGATCGACACCATATAGGTACTGAAAGTTGTCCTGAGATCAGTATTCAACAGCAAATTCGGTACCACCACCGCACCGTATCCACATGTCGAAAATTATGTACAGCTTGGCCTAACTGGATTAAAAGAATAGAAAATTAGTTTTTTTGTCTTATTTAGCCGCCATCTTGTCCATCTGTAATATAGCTTCTTAATTCGGCAAAATAACCACTTTTTTCAAGTCAGCATACCTGAAAACATACAATTCAATATATTACTTCAATATATTGGACAATTTTTAAGGATTTCCCTATAGTAGCAGCATATCCCAAAAACGGGATC
>NW_007456182.1:0-360 GCF_000475195.1 Diaphorina citri | reverse complement strand
CACGACTTCTACAATTCACAGCACTCTACATGGTGACATTAAATTCCATACCTACATTACCTACATGTTTGACTGCATCAACCCAGGCTATTTTGTATGTTTGAGCTGGTGACATGTTCACTGAGCACGCTTTTTCTGATGGATCACATGTTTGCCAATATTACGTAGGTACATTATAAATCATCGTACATAAGTACTGTTTTGTTTTTGAAACAGAACAATATGTATGACAAGATTGACAAGAAAAATCTTTTCCCTCCTCAAACCTCGTTTCGTTTGAATACGCTGGTCTACAAAATGAAACGACCTGCCAGCTGCCAGTTGCAATCCTACTAATCTACTTTCAGGCCAACCACTCAT
>NW_007456181.1:0-360 GCF_000475195.1 Diaphorina citri | reverse complement strand
AATTCAATGGGTTTCAGTGGAAACTTGAAGAAAAATCGAATTGAAAAAATGGTAGTTTTTAAAGAGATACAAAAAAATAATAATAGTGCTTAATAATAATAGTGCTTATTTATACTGCACGCATAGGACTGAAAAGTCCCTTTACTCCAGCAGTAGGCTACTACTATTATTGTGGTCAAATTCTCAAATTATATTGAGGATAAAATTCCATACCTCGGCTGGGATTGAACCCACGCCCTCCTGTCTACCAGGCGAGCGCCTTGACCACTACACCACCGAGGAAAAAAATCTTTTTCTCAAGCCTCTGGTTGTGTTTGAGGGAGGGTTTTACCAAAACAGGGAATCTTATCTTTTAGTAAA
>NW_007456180.1:0-360 GCF_000475195.1 Diaphorina citri | reverse complement strand
GATTTGAAAGAGGAAACTAACAGAGGCGGTCACGATAGATAGAAGAGAGACACGATAGGAGACACTTGTCCGTTCAGAATAAAATCCGCCTCGGGCGGGAATCGAACCCGCGGTCTAGCGCCTACAAGACAGACGAGCTTAAAAAAACAAGCTAACTAGGCTAGCGATGTGTAAAATTTTTGAAGACAAAACTAAATGTCAGCCATGAAGCGATCTCCCTTAGTTAGGGCTGATTGAGAGGCTGACGAAAAACACCGAGCCCATCTGAACACTGGAAAAGGCGAAGAAGAAGATTTATTTACCTCCTAGTATAGCAGAGTCGGTATGATTGTAGGCAGCATCTATTTTATCCTTATCCAG
>NW_007456179.1:0-360 GCF_000475195.1 Diaphorina citri | reverse complement strand
ATATTTTATTTTTATTCATTCCTCTTTCCAGTATCTTGTACTCAAGTTAGAAAGGCCTGCCATAGTGAAGACAATTACATTCGGGAAGTTTGAGAAGACTCATGTTTGTAACTTGAAGAAGTTCAAAATATTTGGAGGCCTTGATGAAAACACTACAATCGAGTTGTTGGACTGGCAAGTTTTTTTTTTGTTTTTTCTCCTGAAGACTTTAGGTACTAGGTACTGTAACTGGAAGGTACTGTCACAAGTGAGATCTTATCAACCCAAAATTATGAGAAGGAGGACAGAATAGGAGAAAGTCAGCCGTTCTGGAAATAATGATGTTTGCTCAGGTGGGAATTTAACCGATAAATAGCCACA
>NW_007456178.1:0-360 GCF_000475195.1 Diaphorina citri | reverse complement strand
TCAGTTACAGTTCCCCTAATCATCAAACCTCTTCTCTCTCTATTCCTTCAATCCGGAGATTGGTTGGCAATCTCTCTCTCCGTTTGTCTCTGTTGTGTGCCCATGCCTTCATTTCTTGATAGTTGTTGCCAGCAAAATCCATGATTTGATTGATATAGGATTATAGGCCATCCGCCATCCGGGGCCTTCCTCTTTCTTGTGCTCCTACTCTTCTTCCTTCAATGATGTTAACAACAAACTCATCGTGTCTGAATACATGTCCCATCCATTTGTGCCTTCTGTTTTGTACAACCTTCCATGTCTGTCTCACTTCGCTCACCATCTCCAACCTCTTCCCTTCCTCTCCCTCTTCCCAACCAA
>NW_007456177.1:0-360 GCF_000475195.1 Diaphorina citri | reverse complement strand
GGATTTTAATTGTGAAGTTTGCTCTGAAAGCCACTAACGGTGTTGTTTCGGAATTTCCTGATGCTAATGGTAATAGGAGGAAGTGTACTTAATATGGAAGACAGAGCAAATGGGAAGAAAATTAAAATCAAAACAACATCAGGGAGTAAATAAACGAGCAAAAAGCAGGATAAGGAAGATTAGACGGAGGGCGAAAAGAAGGAAAAAGAGATAATCAAATCTGTGTTTATATTTGATCTCATGAATAAGAACAACCAGGAAAACATATATGGAAAAGCTTTATTTGAAGAAGAAGAAGAAGAAGAAGAAGAAGAAGAAGAAGAAGAAGAAGAAGAAGAAGAAGAAGAAGAAGAAGAAGAA
>NW_007456175.1:0-360 GCF_000475195.1 Diaphorina citri | reverse complement strand
CGTTCATTATTTATATTACCTACCTATCGACTATACTATGACTGTCGAAATTTACTAATATTTTTACCTCTTACGACTCGACTTGGGCTCTCAAAGCCACTTCTGGCTTCGAGCCTGCTTGCAATCCTTGATCTCAAAATTCTCAAATCGTTTGATAACTTGCAGTGTGTAAAAATAAGGTGGAGACTGTATTGGTAATGGTATATTATACCTACACAAAATGCGCGTTCCCATAAATGATATTGATGATGGGTATGAAAAAAAGAGCATTATTCAAGAGGAGTAAGAAGAAAAATAGCTCACCCCTAAAAGGGATTTAGCTAATTACAACCTATCGGATAAACTTAAGTATAGATAAAC
>NW_007456174.1:0-360 GCF_000475195.1 Diaphorina citri | reverse complement strand
TAAAATTTGGAATTTAAAAGTTGACTGAAAATTTGTAAAAAGTAATCATAACCATCTCCTATATTGAATGAAAAAAAAGTAAAAAAGATTTAGGCAACATTGCTTGCAAGTTTTTAATGTTTTGTGCACTTCCTGTTATTGCTAGACCTGCACAATATTAAACCCATAAAATAAACGAGACCTTTTGTTTAGACTGCTGGGGTAAAGGGACTTTTTAGTCTCATTCGAGCAGGATAAACAAGGTATATTCATTCATTCATTCATTCATTCCTGAAACACAAATATGTGGTCCTTTACAGCCGGATGGGCAGCTATTAAATTTACTAGGTTGAAATTTTTGATCTCTTTGGTGTAAAAAAA
>NW_007456173.1:0-360 GCF_000475195.1 Diaphorina citri | reverse complement strand
ACCCCGGTTTGCTGTATCAAGAAGCAATAGTGTTAAATAGCTGGGTGTGTTAGTGTGATTATTTAGTATTTATATTTTATAGGTAGATGCTGATATATTGATCTTTTACTAGAGTCAATGCAGTTCTACAGGGTGTACTCAAGTATAAGTTGCATTGAAAGGAGTGCTCCTTAAAACCCTTATCTTGGCAAAATTGCGACGCTTTTTACACTTTATTGGCGTCTGTAGACAAACCATCACGTCGATATTTTTGGATGTAACAAAAAGAAATCTCCAATGAACTTTCTGACGAACAATTCTGTATAAAATTTGTCCTTCATTTTCTAAGAGGTCCTTCCTTCTTCCTGTGCAAAAAAGTTG
>NW_007456172.1:0-360 GCF_000475195.1 Diaphorina citri | reverse complement strand
GATTAAGCAAAAGTACTCTTACGATAATAAGAAAGGAAAATACATCTCTAATAGAAAGAGTGCATTTACCATCAACTTGATCCATGACGTCTTCCCGAGTCACATCTTCCTGTTTGTGTAGTTGAGCAAGCATTGAGTTGTACTGGAGATTACTGTAGTTACTCAAATGAGGAGAGAGGGGAGCGTGGATCAGAGTTCGGAGACGGGAAGGGGGCTGGATGAGATCTGACTCTGTGAAACCGAAGATCATGGGGAGATTAATGGGGTTTGAAAATTTGAATTTGAATATACCTTGTTTATACTACCAGCATAGGACTGAAAAGTCCCTTTACTCTCGCAGTCTAAACAAGGTCTTATATA
>NW_007456171.1:0-360 GCF_000475195.1 Diaphorina citri | reverse complement strand
TAAGTATGTGTGTTGAATAGTAGGTAGGTATTATAGTACTGTAGAATAGAGAAATATCTACACCGACAATGCAAACGCTTTAACTAAAGAACTAGAATGTACGATACGCGACGTGCATCAGTTCTTACTGGCGTTGGAAAATGATCATTTACTATTGAGCAGAAATGGTAAGTGTGTGTGTTGAATAGTAGGTATTATAGTATTGTAGAATAGAGAAATATCTACACCGACAATGCCAACGCTCTAACTAAAGATCTAGAGAGTACAATACGCGACGTGCACCAGTTCTTACTGGCGTTGGAAAATGATCATTTACTATTGAGCAGAAATGGTAAGGCCCGTCTTACGTTAAAAGCGAAG
>NW_007456170.1:0-360 GCF_000475195.1 Diaphorina citri | reverse complement strand
TTTACAAATACAATATAATGTTAACATTGAATAGAGGATCTTGTCGTATTGTCTAGTTTGAAGTTGATTAGATGAACTGAAGGAGTATTTACAGTGGTATGAAGGTCCAGGATAGTGACCAGGTATACAGGTTCGAACCCTGAATGTGGCAGATTTTCTGTAACCCCTTAAAACTATACAGGGCGAGTATTTTGTTTTGTTAAACATTTCATTTGGCTTCCTTGGGATACAGGGCGTTTATATTATTATTCAAATACAGGTAGGTATATCTATCTACATAGCTATGTACATAGGAATCTGCATACCTGGCTACTATACTGGAAAACCTATGTAAGATGAACTGACGTTTATATGAGAAGG
>NW_007456169.1:0-360 GCF_000475195.1 Diaphorina citri | reverse complement strand
TAACTTCCTCTATCTTGTTCGCGTCAATTCGAAACATCTCCTTTTCGTTTAAAATTTCATCTCTGCTGCTTCTTCTCCAAGTATACCAGATCGTGCCTCACGATTTAGTTCAGTTTGTTCACCTCATTATCTCGTGAGATGTTGTTATTGTTTCTGCTGAGCTCGGCTTGGCGGGTTACTGTTTAACCTTTCGTGTGTTTTCTCGGAGAGATTGTTCGGGCTATACGGTTTGTCGAGTACTCGGGTAAATGTATCTGGAATAATGGGAGTATATCTAAGTACTGTCAGTACAGGGTGTTCTGGACGCTCTCTTGTATGGCTATTGGGCCAGCAACTCACACTCCTTGTTGATGGATGCCT
>NW_007456168.1:0-360 GCF_000475195.1 Diaphorina citri | reverse complement strand
CTCATATTTTGAAAATTTGAAAGACATTTTTTTCCTCCAACTAATTCCAAAAACAAGAGGTTTTTTTTCGGCTGTTTACCAATGTACCTTACCTATCTATTCTTTCAGTATATTCACAGGCGTAGGTACTGCCTCTTGGCCCTGTTGAAAGCAATTATTAGACTCGCACTAAGATATTAACAAATTTTATTGCTGTGCAGATAGCACAAGAAATGGCCTGTGAAGTAAACATTATGTCTATATCTTAAGACATTATGTTCAAGATACAAACATTAAGTCATTACGCATTACGGCATGTCATAGGAATTATGCAAGAATTTGACAGGGAAATATGCGCCAAATATTTTCATAATTACCTAT
>NW_007456167.1:0-360 GCF_000475195.1 Diaphorina citri | reverse complement strand
GCATCATAACCACCTTGACGTTCTCCATTGTTTCATTGACCTTCCTCCCATTACTTTAATACATAATAATGTACTTGTGCAGCCGTTTCCAAACTATCCACAGCTGAATATGCCCCAACTGCAATTTCACAAATATCTGACTGATTTTTTTACAATTTTACCAATTTCGAAGGTTTTTCTTCGGTCTTCAAAGTTTGTTTTCGTTCTTTTCAATTTTTGAGCCATCATCAAAGAGATGGGTGGGTCTTTTTTTTTTAATTCCTTGTAACTTGTAAGAATGGATTTTTCGCCCAACAAACGAGTTTTTTTTTACACTTTTTCAAACTACAAGTAGGTAGTTTCTTTTAAGAATTCACAATT
>NW_007456166.1:0-360 GCF_000475195.1 Diaphorina citri | reverse complement strand
TACCTATTTATGATGAAAATTATTAAATATAATATAAATTAAGTACATTGAAAGTGCATATTATTTCAAGTTCAATATCTTATCTTGACCATTTACCTACACTTTTTTATGTACATATCGTCGCTGTCAATACGAACTATCGTAAGTGCAAAATCTCTATTTTTCAGGAGAGCCAAATAAAGATTTTGGTGATCTTTGAAAATTTTTGATATTTTTTCTTTTACAGTTTTATGTAGTATTATTAATTCTTGCGGTTGCAAATATTAATGAGATTTTATGTAGGTACTTTATAAGGTTCCTATTTACTTACTAGTGAAATTCACAAAAACAAAAAATAATAAAATTGTAAGTACCTACCTA
>NW_007456165.1:0-360 GCF_000475195.1 Diaphorina citri | reverse complement strand
TCGCCCCGGGCGGGAATCGAACCCGCGGCCTAGCGCTTACAAGGTAGACGCGCTACCAACCAAGCTAACTAGGCTGGCCGCGTAGCAGTAGATTCGTAGGAGCTTAACCCATCCTTTAGGGCTATTTGCCCTTACAGCTAAGCCTGAGCGGGCTTTTTGTGAAGTGTAGCCCCAGGCACCATGCTATGCAAGAGAACCAAACACACAGCCAGCCTGGTCAGAGCTTGGAAGGTAGCGCGTCTGCCTTGTAAGTGCCAGGTTCGTATAAGTTGTAAGCCGAAGATACCTATCTTATGGAGCTGTTTGCCCCTATACCTAAGCCTCAGGGAGGGCTTTTTGTGTATGAATTGTAAGCGCTAG
>NW_007456164.1:0-360 GCF_000475195.1 Diaphorina citri | reverse complement strand
AGCAGGAAAAGATCAAAGTTTACTTTCATCATCTTATCTTCGAAAATATTCCTTTATCTCTACCTTCTGTAGAGCAGGAAAAGATCAAAGTTTACTTTCATCATCTTATCTTCGAAAATATTCCTTTATCTCTACCAACCAACCAACCAAACCAACCAACCAACCAACCCTGTTGGCATAGATCATTGGACAGAAACTCTTGCTATAATGGGACGTTTAAGTTTTAAGTCGCCTTGCTCCGTTCGATATAAAATTACTAGCGGGATACCCGCGATCTTTGCAAAAAAAAGTTTTCGGCCAAAAATTTCGAATTTCTTGAATAACTCGCGAACGGCTGGCTTTAGGAAATTTTAACCTAGC
>NW_007456163.1:0-360 GCF_000475195.1 Diaphorina citri | reverse complement strand
ATCACCCAGATTGTTTCTAACTTGGTTCAGGGCTAATAACGTCCCTGTATAATTGCTGATGTGTTTTACCTTCCTGGAGGGTGGTTTTAGTCTCTATTCCTCAACAATTCATTGTGTTTGTCTACTCATACGATCTTCAATGAGGTATTGAGACTATTGAGTATAGTAGCTGAGTACCTACCTACCAGCCTACCACCATCGCATTGTGACCAAATGACCAATACGTCCAATGCTTGCCAAGTTATTGTTGCAGTGCATCTGAATGTCTATACTATACCCATATCTTCGGGCAGGGATTTTCCATTGTTTAACCTGCGCTGGTATAGCTGGTACCATGTGTAATAATAATGACAATAATAA
>NW_007456162.1:0-360 GCF_000475195.1 Diaphorina citri | reverse complement strand
GGAAAAAAGACCTGAGGAGAATGAATCAAGAAATCGAAAAAAAAAAGAAATTGATAGATTAAAATAGAACTGTACGACAGGAGAAAGTGAAAAATGGAGCAAGGAATTGATAAAATGGAATTGCAAAAATAGAGTTGAGGAACTGATGATTTGAAGAAAAGAATCAGAAAGGAAATGGAGCAGTTGCATATGGGTCAAAATTATAAATAAATGGTCCATTCCTATGTAAAAAGTTGGGAAAAATCCAAGTCTGAGGTCAAAACTCCGAAAAAATAACTGTAAAAGTTCGAAATTTCAATTTTTATTTTCCGTTCTTATGAAAGAGTTCAAATATGTGTGACGTCAGACTTTACGCAGTTG
>NW_007456161.1:0-360 GCF_000475195.1 Diaphorina citri | reverse complement strand
TAATAGTCATTGAGAGAATAATTGAATTTAGATAGGCATATAAAGATTTTTTTTTTTTCTCATACTGAAAAGACTATTAAATTTGATGGCGTCAACATCTGTTGATTGTGAAAGTAACATGGCTCGTACTGGACGTGAAACTGTAGATTATCATCTTGATACGGGAGACGTGGGTCACCTCTTAGGGGACGAATTGGATTTTGAAATTGCAATTAGAAACGGAAAGGAAATTCCCAGAAACCTAACACAAAAGAGACAATATCTTCGCGGTCTTATAAAAAAGGCCAAACAGGCAAAATATTATAATAAACATCGAAAACTCAATGTCGAATATAAGATCGGAGACCTCGTCTGGAGAAG
>NW_007456160.1:0-360 GCF_000475195.1 Diaphorina citri | reverse complement strand
TAAAGGATAAATGGCTAAAATTAGCGGTTCAAAGGGAGGCGCGTCGTCAACGAAGCCTTAAAGGAGGGAATCATCTTTAAAGCTAATAATTTCCTGGATGGCTGAACAACTGGGTACCCCAATTATTTCGGGGTGCACTCAACCTTGTGAGGGCAATTGAGCAGCTCCTCTCAGCTCTTGAAAGAAATACGAGCAAAAACGGCAATGCATCTAAAGAATCTTAGCTCTAATAAAGACCAATTCGATCTTGCTATAGTTTCAAAAGTTGCTTTTCGCGCGTGCGAAACTAACGTCCTTTGACGGTGCACAAGGTTTTTCCAGCTGTGTAACAGTTGCTCGTTGTTGTATTGGGTTAGTTTC
>NW_007456159.1:0-360 GCF_000475195.1 Diaphorina citri | reverse complement strand
GGCCAAGGAGGTTGCTTTATTATTATAAATTATTACGTACGTTTTATTTTTAATATACTCCGAGAAGTTACACTGCCTGTTGGTACAGAGATAGAGTTAATGGTAACTAGAAGATCATTGAATGGTTTAATTCTTACAATAACAGCTATCAGATAATAGTTATGTACATGCTATAAGAGTGATTCCGAAACTGAGGTACCTACCGTGGGTTCTGATCCCACGTTCCTATAGGTGATGTTTGCGCAAGATCAATTTTAGAAAAAAAAGGGAATTTAATTGTGCTAAGCATAAATGCTTGTCACAAATGTCGTTCCCTGCTTAATGCACTACGCTAAATTTTATGACTTGACTTGGACTCGA
>NW_007456158.1:0-360 GCF_000475195.1 Diaphorina citri | reverse complement strand
GGATGTAATATGGTCGGCACGGGACTCACACATGTCCCTAAGAAGCCATCGGAGTGAGTGATAGAAAGCAATACTGCCATGCTAAGTGAAAACGCCGTATGTCAAAAAACCCTCCTTTCGGGAAATCGAGTTTAAAGTTTTCAATCTATACGGCAAAACGTTTTATATATTTAAAAAAAACCCCTTTTCGCATTACTTCAGGGCACATTCTTTTACATTTATGCCTAACATAGAGCGGAAAAGTCCGGTTAGAAAATTTCCACCCTGGCCGGGATACGAACCCAGCACCTCGGGGTTGAGAGTCAGTGCTCTTGACCACTCAGCCACAAAGGTGGGAAAGTTCTACTTACACTCAACAAA
>NW_007456157.1:0-360 GCF_000475195.1 Diaphorina citri | reverse complement strand
CTTTTTCTTCGTCTTTTCCCGTGTACAGACGGGGTCGTTTTTCGTCAGCCTCTCAATCAGCCCTAACTAGGGTGATTGCTTTGGGGTTTTGGTTTTGGCTACAAAATGATCTCTTCTATTCTACATCCTATCCTATTTTTCCGATCATACTTAAGTACTTGGAAGACATTCAAATGAGAATGAGCTGCTCATCTGACCAACAAGTCGAACAACTCAAGAAAGTTGTAAAAGACAGGAAAATCTGGTTATTAGAAAAGATACAGGCAATATGATTGGACATTGTGATGTCTTTCAAAAAACCAAGTTTTCTGTACCTACGTTAGAATTCTTTTGTTTTTGTTTACTAACAAGAAAACGACA
>NW_007456156.1:0-360 GCF_000475195.1 Diaphorina citri | reverse complement strand
CTTAAAAAACCCTAAAAAAAAAAAAAAAAAAAAAAAAAAACTGTTGTCCCATTGTTAGTAGGTAATTTGTCAAACTGATTTTACTAAACTCTTAAAAAGTGCCCTAGGATTTCACCCATGTAAAAACGTAATTTTAGGGGGAGGGTGTAATGGATCGGCTCTGTTGTTTCCTAAGCGATGAAATCCTGTAATGAATAGGCTCCGTTGTTTCCTCAGCGCCAAAACAGCTCTGAGGATTGCATAGAATCATAGATCGCGTTCTATTTATATTACTCTTGTGTTAAATTACGCTTCTCGTAAAAAAATTGAATTTCCCAGAGGGAGGAACAGAGGGCAGGTTTCTATTACCTGACTTTTATT
>NW_007456155.1:0-360 GCF_000475195.1 Diaphorina citri | reverse complement strand
TGTTAACTTTAGTTACATGAGGAATTCCGGTCAGGCTAAAAGTCTAAATAGGTAATGCAATTCGACTTACACCTTACAAATTTGCTATCGACTGTTAGGCCTTTTTCTTTTTTTTTACAAACTTATTTATTTTATTGAAGGAGTTTTAACTACGTATATAAAGTACTACCTCACTGTTAACTTTAGTTACATGAGGAATTCCGGTCAGGCTAAAAGTCTAAATAGGTAATGCAATTCGACTTACACCTTACAAATTTGCTATCGACTGTTAGGCCTTTTTCTTTTTTTTTTACAAACTTATTTATTTTATTGAAGGAGTTTTAACTACGTATATAAAGTACTACCTCACTGTTAACTTTA
>NW_007456154.1:0-360 GCF_000475195.1 Diaphorina citri | reverse complement strand
AAACAGGAGGGCGCGGGTTCGATCCCAATCGAGGCATATATTTTAAAGCAAATACTTTGGTTTTATTTTAATATGAATTAATACATAGGTACTTAACTAAAGAAAATATTATTAGCAGATCTAAAGTATAAAAAGGTTAAAGTTGTCCATAACCAAGAAGCTAATGCATAGAATTTTATCCTCATTCATTTGAGAATTTGACCACATAATAATGGGGCTCTAAGGTCCACCGCTCGAACCATTACAGTAGATACTGATGTTGGTAACACACCACTGTAGGTATAATAAAAGTAATGTTTCAGAGTGTTCTTTATTCAAGCATTCATAAATCACAACTCTATTGACAAAAACCTCAAACTT
>NW_007456153.1:0-360 GCF_000475195.1 Diaphorina citri | reverse complement strand
TAATTTAAAACTAACTATTGTCCTTTATAAATCTTCTTGGAACATTTGAGAACAAACGGCGTTTAAATCCGTCAATCTTCTGGTAATTCACATTTTCGTTTTAGCGAGGCCCTCTTGTTTATTTTTTCCATACCGCGTGAGTACGGACATGTTTCTTTCATGTAGTAAAAAAAAGACACCCATCCATCACTACTTGGAGGAAAAAAGACCCTCCCCCCCCTTTTTTTTGGCAAAATTTTACTCTATTTTCTTGTTGAGCCGGAATGTGGACAAAGCTCGACATAAGCATAAGAGAGAGAGAGAGGGAGAGAAAGAAAGAGAGAGAGAGAGAGAAGAGAAGGAGGAGGAGGAGGAGGAGGA
>NW_007456152.1:0-360 GCF_000475195.1 Diaphorina citri | reverse complement strand
GTTGATCCAAATTTAACAGTGATCCCATCTACTTCTTTTCTTTCGAGTTTGAACTCTAAAACGATTGACCATTGGTGTTGGGAGATATTACAGGATAGGACTTTATGTACGCACCACCCTGTACAGGTAGGTTCACACATGTTCTGTTATGCGAACAAATGGCAAATTGTGTATTGTCAAAAACTGATGACTAATCTCGTTGTACATAGGTACTTGTTATACACAGGTACCTGTAGGTACTTGCAATATTTGTAATGCGACATGTGAGTAATGTATGTCTGTGTGTACAGACATACTAGGTATGTCGATAAATTATTATTATTATTATTATATTATGTAGGTATGTACTATGTACCTACC
>NW_007456151.1:0-360 GCF_000475195.1 Diaphorina citri | reverse complement strand
TTGTACAAATGTACCTACATAGAACGATCAATGCAGCGATCTAAATGCCCAAGATGAAATTTATGTGTAAATTTTCCACTATAAATCTGTGTAATACGTCTATCTTGAAAATAGTACAAGAAATTTAGATAAGTAGATAGGTACCTACGTATACAAATTGTGACCAAAAGGATACAAATATTCACAAGGTAAATTTTACATTGTTATTGTTTACCTTCGAATATTCCATGGATTATACTCATACGTAGCTTTTATCCTTATTGTGTTTGTGTGACAATACTCTCTTGTCAATAGCTACGCCACTTAACATATCCTGAGTACAATATACCCACAGTCTCCCACACTCTGATCCTAGTAGGT
>NW_007456150.1:0-360 GCF_000475195.1 Diaphorina citri | reverse complement strand
CATAAGAGCCTTGCACAATCTTACCTTTGTTTCCATACTTTTGCTATCTTTCTATAAAATTTATTTCACTCAAGAGAATAAAGAAGGGGCGGAGTTTGTTTCAACCCACTTGAAATTCTAGCATTCTCATTGGTGACAAATAATCGAGGGTTGAAACAATATATCCGCCATAATTTTAATTTTTTTTTTCTTATCATAAAAGAAGAAAAAATTATCGAATAGGTATAAAATGTAAAAGAGAGCGAAAAAAAAGATATGATAGAGAAATTTTCTTGATTGACTGGTGATTTGAGATTCAATCAGTTCAGTGCGACTAAAATGGTATAGTACTTAGGAAGAGACCAAACAAGTGTTGAATGA
>NW_007456149.1:0-360 GCF_000475195.1 Diaphorina citri | reverse complement strand
TAGCCGAAGGCAGTACAGAGTCACCCTTGGACTAATTACCGCTTGGCGTAACGTTGGCATGGCAACTAGGAAATGCAGATAGGTGGGTATCTATGTGTTCATTTAGTAGGAACCTAGGTACATATCTGTGTGTTCATTATGTAGGTACCTAGGTACCTACCTATATGTTTATTTTGTAGGTAGGTACCTATCTTGTGTTCATTATGTATGAGAAGTGATATAACTGTAAAGTAGGTACTAATACTAATGCATTTATCTTGAGTCACGTGACCAAACCCAATTACATAGGGGGTAGAAATTCTCTTCCCTAAAATAATTATATGGGTTTCCCTTTCCTTCAAAGTTTGGGTAAGGCTAAAA
>NW_007456148.1:0-360 GCF_000475195.1 Diaphorina citri | reverse complement strand
TTACATTACTTTCCTTCCTATAGGATAAGGAAAGTAAAAATGGGAAAAACTGAGGGGGAAGATATTAAATGCTTTCGAGAAATTCGGTGAGATTCCTCGGAAATAGAAAAAACACATCAAAGAACAAAAGGAATTGATAGTTGAAAAATACTGAGGAGAAGAAGGGAGAAAACACCCTCTCTTCCCTTTCCCATTCTATTCTATTCCCTCACACCCTTTCCTTCCTTTTCTTTCCTTCCAATCTTTAAACTGAGCTTTTAAAAGAGAAATAAATTAATGTGTTTTTTTAGTTAACACGCAGACTTTTAAAAATGGATAAAAGCTACAAAAATGTTACTATTATCTTCTTTCTTTTTCTTC
>NW_007456147.1:0-360 GCF_000475195.1 Diaphorina citri | reverse complement strand
AATACAAAACAATACTCCGGGAGTACAATCTCAGTTTCAAGTGTTTGTTAACCTCTGAGAATGCTCCGAGGGTGATTGGACGAGTATTCCAGCATTCTTAGTTAAACGCCTTATCAAACCCTTAATATTATAGCTCACTAGCTCAGTCAGACCCTTGATATTGTATACCCGGGTGTTAAATGTTTAGTCAACTTCCTAGCTCCCTACCAAACGAATAGTTTGGTAGTTTTTTATGGGGTCCACTGGATTGAAGCTATTGCTAGTCTTCTGACTACATGAATATTGGGGTATCCGATACCATCTCTCCTCTGTGTTTTATTTGAACAAATTAAATACAATTTTAAAACATAGTAATTTAAG
>NW_007456146.1:0-360 GCF_000475195.1 Diaphorina citri | reverse complement strand
ATTATAAATTTATCATATTACTTTAGGTACGTATAGAGAACAATGGAAAATTTAGGTATTGTGTGTTGATCAAATTTTTATTATTTTGTTTTTCGAAATGATTCGAAGTAGAGTAAACACTTATTGCCTGGGAAAAGATGATTTTATTTGGTATGTATCTGTGTGTTCCTTTTTTAAAATAAGTATTTGACCCAAATACATTCAAAGAAAGCTAAGGAATGGCAGAGAGAAGTAAAAATAAAAAAAATCACTCAAGTTCGTTAAACGTTTACAACTGTACAAATAAAATAATTTATTGTAAATAACTATAATTAATTAAGGAATATAATAACTAGTAACTTTCAACTAGAATGTCCTGCG
>NW_007456145.1:0-360 GCF_000475195.1 Diaphorina citri | reverse complement strand
AATTGCCTATGTCCATTTTTTAATAATTCCTACTTGTGTGGCTATTCCTAATATGGTATAATTATCTGAAATACCTATCTACTCAAGATAGGTAGGTTCATTTTATTTGAACCACCTTTGGGTCAGTGGTGAACAATGCCGAATATAACACGATGTTCTCCCTCATATACGCATCAATGCCTCACGCGAAAGACCAAAAATTAGAATAATACTCGTCCTACAGTTTGTGAGTAGTCACACACGGTATTCACTTCCTAGTTTTCTAATACAGTAACCTTATCATTTTTATCAAATGTCTGTCTAATGAGCAATTGAGCATAGAACTACATATGAATAGTATGAATTCTATTAAAATATTGT
>NW_007456144.1:0-360 GCF_000475195.1 Diaphorina citri | reverse complement strand
AACCATTTCGTTTTTCATTTCAGATGGGTCTCCATATTGCAAAGTTTCATATGGTACTATGGTAGACATAAAAGCGTGGTATTCCATTATACTTGAGGTAAGTGGTAAGTACCTATTGTATAGGTAGATACAGGGCGTAACACACAAGTTACAAGTGAGTTCTAAGTTTCAACCCCAAGGTTTTCCCACTAGTTCGTTCGTCCGTTTGTTTCACCATAACTTTCGGACAGACATCAGTCCGATTTTAATGAAATTTGTCGAAAATGTCCTAACCTAACCTATGTTTAACCGTGTGATGCATGAATGCTTGTCGTTTCCCAATCAATATACCTACACCTCGCTAAATTTAATGACTTGACT
>NW_007456143.1:0-360 GCF_000475195.1 Diaphorina citri | reverse complement strand
GGGGTCCGTGAGGGCCCGGGGGGGGCCCCCCCTCAAGCTTCATTTCCCCCTTTACTATAGGCCAGACTCTGTAAATTTGGATCATCCAAACCCGAAATATAATCCGATCTCGAGTTACGCTCAATTTTCCGTGGCGAAGCACGGGCAACCTACTAGTGTCTAGCTGTCTAATGGTGGGTTTCACCAATGACTTATTGAGAGATTTCACTAATGAAAGATTCTTTAATGATCCAAAAATTAGTTTTTAATAGTCCAAAAAGGATTTTTTAATGAGCCAAAGAGGAGTTTTTAGTGATCCAAAAAGGAGGAGTTTTCAGAAATTCCCGTTTGGATCTTTAAAAACTCCTTTTTCCTATGTAC
>NW_007456142.1:0-360 GCF_000475195.1 Diaphorina citri | reverse complement strand
GAGATAGTTATCGGAACAAACAATGATATTATTAAATTGAGCTAAATTGAACGAGCGTGGACGGTTAGCAGCAAGGATGTATTTTTAGTTTGCTTTCAAGTTATTTTTAGATGTCGCCCCACATTTCTTTTTCCAGCTGGATAGTCAATATCATCAATATCATAACTCACGAGGCTGATGAGTTCCGTTGAACCAGGAAAAAATGCTAATATCCTTACTGAAAAATACAACAGGGTTTCATCATGTAAAATATTGTAATCGTCCAATTTTGTGTGATATTGGGATATTGTATGTTGAAATTTGTTTTCCACAGACGTTTGCAATGTTTTGTCACACAAAAAAGATACTCATTAAATCAAC
>NW_007456141.1:0-360 GCF_000475195.1 Diaphorina citri | reverse complement strand
CTGGGCTGCCCTGGTAATTGGGAGGGTGAGGGTTCAAGCCCAAGTAAGACCTGTGATTTTATTCTCATTAATTTGAGAACTTGAGAGTACTGTAGACTTGCTGAGTTGAAGGCACTAAATGCCTCGATTAAATATAAATACCTACACTACACTGAACACATTACACTAAATTTTTGACTTGACTTGGACTGGACACCAACCAACAACCTCTTGATTCGAAGTCCACTATCATATGCCAGCCAATCTTTTCCACGGACGTGACTTCTGCATAATTACCTCAGATTATCAGCTCCCATGGCGTAGTGGTCACTGCGCTCGCCTTGCACGCGGGAGACCCGGGTTCGATTCCCGGCGGGGTCA
>NW_007456140.1:0-360 GCF_000475195.1 Diaphorina citri | reverse complement strand
GGAAAATCCCGAAATTCCAAACCGTTCCCGAGATATTGACGTTTTTTAGTCCCCCCATAAGAAATACACAGGGAACAGGGTTTGAGGCCAGCAAAACTTTTCCTACGTTTAATATTTTGCTCTCGCTTTTAGTTTTCAGTTTTCATTTCTTCGAGATAAAACTCAGGGACGATATTAGTTTTCAGGGGCGAAGCCAAGGGAGCGCGAAGCGCGACCTCATGCACCGCGACCGTAAACAAGGGAGCGCGAAGCGCGACCACATGCACAACCCCGAGAAGCCCTTTTTTTTTTTTTTTTTTTTTCATGCACAACCCCGCAAAGCCCCCGGGAGCGCGCAGCGCGACCGTAAACAAGGGAGCG
>NW_007456139.1:0-360 GCF_000475195.1 Diaphorina citri | reverse complement strand
TGTTAGATTAGTTTTAAGGTCAAAGGCTATCCCTTAGATTCAGCACTAGTTACAAGTTTCTGTTTTCGTAATTGGAGAACTTATTGAGGTATTACCTTTTGTATTTAGACTTCACAACTTCACATAGACTTCACAACTTCACATAGTTAGATAGTAATTCTATGTGTACTGTGTAGATATAGTACCTACTTGGGCATAGTAGGGTTACATTAGTGTTATTGTCAGATAGTATGTGTATTGTGTAGGTAGAAATAGTATATACTTGTACATAGTTGTGTTACATTTGTTAGATACTTATGATGTGTAGACAAGTAGACATAGTACGAATGTAAATGTCTAATTCAGTGAAGTGGAGTAAGG
>NW_007456138.1:0-360 GCF_000475195.1 Diaphorina citri | reverse complement strand
GAGAGAGAGAGAGAGAGGGGGGGAGGGAGAGAGAGAGCGTGAGAGAGAGGGGGGAGGGATAGAGAGAGATTTTTTTTTTGATTTGATTGATTTATTTATTTATTACAATTTTAAATTTTACATATAACATCTCCTAAGCTAATAAAAAATAACTTTTATAAAAATAGCATATATACCAGCCTGAAATTTCCCTTGCTAAAGAAATAGCAAAGGTTGAGTGCGAAGGGCATCCACTCGTAAAATTTTCGTAGCCAAAACCAAATGTCAGCCCAAAGTAATCACCCTAGTTAGGGCTGATCGGGAGGCTGACGAAAAACGCCGATCCCGTCTGTACACGAGAAAAGGTGAAGTACAGTACTG
>NW_007456137.1:0-360 GCF_000475195.1 Diaphorina citri | reverse complement strand
TTTTTTTTATGATGATTTGTGCTGTTATTGCTATGATCATTTAAACCGATGCGAAGTGCTTTGAGTTCTCGGAGTGCTGCACGCTTTTTGTTAGGTGTTATAGGGTTTGCATTAAAGGTTGAATGTGTTGTATTTACTTTGTCTGAATAAAGGTTGGTTTGGTTATGATATAGCGACGACCTACGTCTTCAGTCAGTCTTATAAATATCAAAGTAGATACATATTTGCTCTCCTATTTCCCACTTCTTACACTATTTCATTTTGTATTTTCTTACTTTTTGTTTTTATTATTATCTTACTCTCTTTTCTGTTGTATTTTTTTTTCTTTTTTTTTAAATTTAAGCAAGGTTTTAATTTATA
>NW_007456136.1:0-360 GCF_000475195.1 Diaphorina citri | reverse complement strand
AAGTTTGGCCATGCCTCGGGATGAACTAGCGGGATTCCGGAGCGAAGCGACGGAATTCAGCTAGATTTTCGGTGTCCTCATTCAAAAATAGGACAAATATTGTATTCTTATATTATAAGAACGAGATCCATTCACTCATTCACATTTCACATTTCATAGTTCACACACTGATCGCTCTATCTCTAGAACCACAACACCTAGAAAGCTGAAATTTGGTAGGGATATTCCTTTTATGGTCTAGGTGTGCAATAAGAAAGGATTTTGCGAAAATCTAAACCGATGCTGAGATATGACCAATTTTTGATCGCTAAAATCACCATAAGAAATACACAGAGTGCAGAGACTGCGGGAGAGAAAACT
>NW_007456135.1:0-360 GCF_000475195.1 Diaphorina citri | reverse complement strand
AACTTTTGAGTTGTATGGCCGCCATACACGCCATACATACACGCTACGCCACTGCCTGTTTTCCACCTAAAGCCAACCCTGTTTTCCTCTTGAAACCAGCCCTTTCTTCCTCCTAAAACAAACCCTGTATCTTCCTCCTAAAGCCAACCCTGGTTTGAATTCATCCCAGTGTTTTTTCAATTAAAACCTGATTAATTATTGGCCCGATTACTGAGCACACGTCTGGGCGAAGATTGCATAAATTACAGCCAATACTTTCATGGAGAGGATGCAATCATTATGATAAAGTTAATTAATTAATCGACTTTTTTTTAGTATTGGAAAAAATGCCTGAGGAAAGCTTACCATTTGAACCGCGTG
>NW_007456134.1:0-360 GCF_000475195.1 Diaphorina citri | reverse complement strand
GCCCTGAACCAGTATCCCCTGATATTGCATTCGAGATCAAACTATTAAATCACTTATCATGCAATATTCCTATTAGTCAGACAGAAATATTTTCAATCAAGCGCGGTTGAGTTGGTTTTTCCTTGGTTAGGTAAACAGCAAATTGGTCTTATGCAACACAGTGCGGTTTTCGGTTTATGGTTGCCAGACATGAGCTGTCAAGTGACAATGAAGTGAAAATTACCGATATTATACCTGGAATTGCTAACAAAGTGGCAATAATGTGATAATGACAGCGGCGAACAGTTTTGCTGACATTGGGTAGAAGAAAGAAAATGAAAAGTGACTTTCAATGTTGAGGTGTGTCATTATACAGTGCTG
>NW_007456133.1:0-360 GCF_000475195.1 Diaphorina citri | reverse complement strand
ACTCCGGCTATTTTCTGTACTCGTGCTGGCACAATTTGAAATGCAAATGTATTGTGGGCTCTTTTCCTCCTCCTCCTCCTCTTTACCTACCTACTTATCCTTCTCCTCCTCTTTATTATCTTTCTTCTTTTCATTATTTCACTTGTCTCTCCTCCACATCCTTATCTTTATCCTCCTCCTATTATTCTTCTTTTTCTTCCTCTTCCTCTCCTTCTTCAAATCATCCCCGCTTTCTCTTTCTCCTCATTGGTAGTAACACATTAACCCTTCCTTAGTTGCGGTGAAATCTGTCAAAAGGCAAAATGAGACAGGCGAAAGCAAGAAATCTTCAACAGTCAACATCTAATCAGCTTTTTATTT
>NW_007456132.1:0-360 GCF_000475195.1 Diaphorina citri | reverse complement strand
GATTCACAATTTTAGCTATTAAATATTTAATTATTCCTTATTGGAATGTTGCCACAGGTGAACAAAGCACTAACTATAATAAATCGTTTTGTATAGGAAATTAGGACAGTAAAATGTACCTACTTCTGGTGCCTGCTGTTACGTATACGTAACGCCATATTTCGGCTGCCAGTCGGCGGATTTCAATTTTTTTTTCGATATTGGGTGTCAGTGAGCATATTAAAGATAGGTACAAATTTCAATTTTTTTTCGATATTGGGTGTCAGTGAGCATATTAAAGATAGGTACAACAAAGAAAAATAAAATTTCGAAGAAAAATTTAATTCCGGCGCCTATGGGTTAAAGAAAAAGGAAAAAGAT
>NW_007456131.1:0-360 GCF_000475195.1 Diaphorina citri | reverse complement strand
AATAATGTGATTTGCATAATGAATGTAATTTTCCACCGAACTCATAATACAACCTGTTTATTTTAGGCGAGAGAGAGAAAAGGAACATAGATGAAGAAGAAATAGAGAGGAAAGAGGGGGTGAGAGAAGGAGAGAGAGAGAGAGAGGAAAGAGGAGAGAGAGAGAGAGAGAGAAAAGGAACATAGATGAAGAAGAAATAGAGAGGAAAGAGGGGGGAGAGAGAAGGAGAGAGAGAGAGGAAAGAGGAGAGAGAGAGAGAGAGAAAAGAGGAATATAGAAAGTAGGGGAGAGAGAGAGAGAGAGAGAGAGAAAAGAGGAATATAGAAAGAGTAGGGGAGAGAGAAAGGGAGGGTGAGAATG
>NW_007456130.1:0-360 GCF_000475195.1 Diaphorina citri | reverse complement strand
AATGAGCGGCTGCAAAGAGATAATGAAAAGAGTTGATATTTCTCAACATGTACGCTCATGATCTTTTTATCTCATCTCAAATCAGTGCAGGATATTGAATACAGAATTGAGGATCTGCCTTTGTAATGTTTCCAAAGCAGACCTAGTAGCGAGAAGAAATTCTTAGGTAGGTACATCAGAAAAATGATGCAGATTTAGATTCCAATAGATTCAGATAAAAACAAGTAGGTCATAAATTTGTGGACACCCTGTATTTCTAGAAGAGGGACTCCTTCATCTCAGCAGTAAGCTACTACTACTACTACTACTACTACTACTACTTACCTATCACAGTGGTGAAATTCTTAAATAGTATTAAAG
>NW_007456129.1:0-360 GCF_000475195.1 Diaphorina citri | reverse complement strand
AGTAACAACCAGTTGACGGTGTTGGAACCGGTGGGATACTTCCAGTACACATCGCTTCATGCGAAACTACCGGTGAGTTATTAAACGCGTGTCCAGTTGCAAACCACACCCGCCGTTGCTTAGTATCTGTCATATGTGGCAGACGTGATTTTTTTTTTATGAATGCCTTGTATTTGTTGAGTATGCAATGCGCCATGCAAAATTGATCATCATTCAAAGATAACGCGGTCAAGTTATCCTTGCCTTGGGATAGGTAGGTATGAAGTTTTGTAATGAAAATAAATTGAAAAAAAAGCCAGCCTAGTTAGCTTAGTTGGTAGTGCGTCTGCCTTGTAAGCGCTAGGCCGCGGGTTCGATTCC
>NW_007456128.1:0-360 GCF_000475195.1 Diaphorina citri | reverse complement strand
TTACCGTTTTCAGATTTACCTACCTAAACGAAGTTTTACCGAATGATTTTCTTGTTCACTGTAAAAACTCAAGACAAACATGTTAGGTAAATAACGATTGAATAGAGCATGACTTTAAGGCCAGCGACTCACTATGTCAGAAATGTCAGGTCTACCTGGTGAGCACACACACTACCAGGCAGACCTGACAGGTACGGCTTAAAAGGTCCGCCTGTCAAGTCTACCTGATACCTAATGAGCACACACACTACCAGTTAGACCTGACAGAAGGACCTGATCAGCTCAACCTCATAGTGAGTAGCTGGCCTAACTTTGGTTATTGGTGCCCTTTTTGGTTTGGTACTTTTTTTAATTACCAGT
>NW_007456127.1:0-360 GCF_000475195.1 Diaphorina citri | reverse complement strand
ACTGACCCATTACCAGTCTATTTATATTGCGCTGATATGCCATACACAAGACGTGGAAAAGAAAAACATCCCTGTTGTTTGCTCATTATACTGCCTCGTCATGTATGTGTAGCGTTTCGTTCATTACTGGAAAATACCATCGCATATTCCTACGCGTAGGTAGCTCATGTGTGTTTTCATTTGATCAGGAGTCGCAGCATTTTCCACTTGAGCAACATGAAAGGCGAGTCTGTTGAAAGCTTTACGTACGTCATGAAACATTCCGTTCAAAGGTTCCAAGAGCATGAAACATTTAATGAGACGAGAAATCGAGAGCATTATCAGAGCTATCTGCTTAGGGATTAATTGTTAGGATTATCT
>NW_007456126.1:0-360 GCF_000475195.1 Diaphorina citri | reverse complement strand
GCTTGACATATCCACGCTTAATAAACAACACAGCCCAACCTACCACTTGGTAAAAAAAAAGGTAGCAACCTCCGTGGCCTGGTGGGTATCACACTAGGCTTGCCTCCTGCACGGGTTCGATTCCCGGCGGGGCCGAGATTTTTTTCGTCTCTGTGCTTGGAGTTCGGGGTACACTCAGCCTCGTGAGGACAATTGAGTAGCTCCTTCAATCGAGTAGCAACCAGTGGCGGCATTACTAGTGTAAAAAGATTATTGAAATATGGAAATTGATTGCAAAGTAGGCACTTAGCAATGTTGTGATATCCACAAAAGTTGTGAAAAAGCTCTGCTTTACCACAAAGAATTTGAGATTTGATGGGT
>NW_007456125.1:0-360 GCF_000475195.1 Diaphorina citri | reverse complement strand
AAATAAATAAAGTAAAAATTTTTTTTTTTTTTTTTTTTTTTTTTTTTTTTTTTAAGAAGAAAGAAGAAAACATTGATCAAGAATCGCTTGTGGTCTGAACTTAAATCCCTTAATCCTTAATATTGAACACTGGCTCGTATTTACATATCTAGTGGGTAGGCGAGTAATCAGTACATCTGTCCAGCACGCTGTGGCAGCTAACATTGAATTATTAGCCATTTGATTTGTCAGACCACCAAAATTGTGAGAGGCATATTCCGAAAACAAAGGAGGAAAATTGAACTAAATATGTTGGTAGCAATTTGAGTACACACACTTGTTAAAAACAAATCAACGATTGAAAAACATATAAAACAAGAA
>NW_007456124.1:0-360 GCF_000475195.1 Diaphorina citri | reverse complement strand
CTGAGTGGCGCCCGGAAAAGCCAGAAACATGCGATTTCCCAAACGGTCACCCCCCGGATTCTAACCACGCGTAACATTTCTTAACTTTAGTGATTAATTGGGAACTGGTGTATACCTTCTTTATCGCCGCTATCTTTTCTAAGGAGCTTGGTAACTCTACGCCCCATCTGGTCAAAACGTAAGAGAAGAGTCAAGTGATTTAGTAGCTATCCTAAAAGCCTTATTTTTTAATTTCCAGAAAAAAATTATCGTTTTCCCGTTAGGTGTTGTTCACAAATTTGGGATCACCCTGTAGGTCCTAGTGATTTCATTGACACGAGTAGCTATTCTGTTACCTATTCCCCCCCCCCCCCCCCCTCC
>NW_007456123.1:0-360 GCF_000475195.1 Diaphorina citri | reverse complement strand
CAAAAAAATTAACAATTTTGTCCATTCCCATTTTTCTTTACACCTCTTACCTTTATGAGATAAAGGTAAAGCAACATTTACATTAGTTAATATCTGGATGGGCGACTGTCTGCTGTCTGATTTTCACCTAATCATAACAGTTTAGTCCTTGTCCTTGGACCATACCAGGAAAGACCAAATTTCATCTCTCTTCGACAAACCTATTATCAATAGGACATCTAGGTAGTAGGTTTGTAGTTACCAAAAATACAGATAAAATTACAAATAAAGACCAAGATGCTCTATGGGAAGATATTTTATAGAGAAGATGGCATACCTACCTAAGTATAATATCAAAAATCTTTAAATTAAAACAGCATT
>NW_007456122.1:0-360 GCF_000475195.1 Diaphorina citri | reverse complement strand
ATTACTGTTCATAAGAACACGTATCGAATTTTATTTATGGGCAATTCCGTCTTGATAAGTGTGACGGAGGAGAAAAAATTAGTGGTAGGTAGGTAATTAGTAATTACCTAATACGTGTACAGTTATTAACTTATCACTATTTTAATTTTTTAATTGCTTATCTACATATTTCCTTTACACACACACACACACTACACACAGACCAATATGGCTGGAAACTTTGATTTGATTCTTTGGGGACTTCTTTTTATTATTATTACTAGCCGAAACCCGTCACTTCGCTCCGTTCATGTCACTCATCCATTTAGTGGTCTTGCTCGGCGTAGCTTAACAAAAACGAACCGGAAAATAGCCTATAAC
>NW_007456121.1:0-360 GCF_000475195.1 Diaphorina citri | reverse complement strand
AATATACGAGTGTTTTACGTCCTCTCCCTCTTAAGATCTCCTCTCCCTCCCTTTTTACTTTCCTTTTTTTTACCATGGGCGAATGTCTGATTGCTTTATTCTTTTTCCTTTACAATTTTTACCAAAGTCCATATAGGATCTTTCCTCTCTGTCTCTCTCCCTCCGTTTCTCTCTCCCTCCCACGATCTCCTCATACCATGGACAAAGGTTCATTTTCTTTCCTCTTTGTTCGCCGGGGGGTTTTGTTTGGTTTCTAAGGTTGGAAATTTACGAACGTACGCCTTACGGGTACAGGTGAATCTCTGGAGGCTTTGGTACCGTAAATAAGACCTCTTTATTGTCTTGCGGAATTGGGGAATA
>NW_007456120.1:0-360 GCF_000475195.1 Diaphorina citri | reverse complement strand
ATAACTTGGTTTTGAATTTTTGTTGGATGTGACATATTTCCCATACAGTATATTTTCAGTAGGAACCTACATAGGTGCCTCTACCCTCCTCCTTATTTGTTAGATATCTTTTATTTCACAAAACTTACTATACCATTATTACCTGCCCGTATAGTACTGATAGCCACAAGTCCCTAATGACCTCTTAACGGTATTTATAGTAAACGCTTTCCAATGCAACTCGGTAAAATCATACAAATTGACAAGCGAGACACCCAACGCAAGCATCAGGGAAATCATTATCAATGCTGAGTGCATCTATTACTAATGTATGGGCTCTAATGGAGAGACGTACTAATGAGTTAATTGCACTTTCCAAAT
>NW_007456119.1:0-360 GCF_000475195.1 Diaphorina citri | reverse complement strand
ATCCGGACCTGACCGAAGAAGACATCAAGAGGTGAGGGGGGCACACCGGTGAATGGGGGACGGAAAACAGAGTATGACGGGGGGAAATTAAACTTCCACTCTTCCAAAATTTGTAGCCAAAACCAAATGTCAGCCCAAAGCAATCACCCTAGTTAGGGCTGATTGAGAGGCTGACGAAAAACGCCGACCCCGTTTATGCATGGGAAAAGGCGAAGAAAAAGAAGACTTGAAAAAGAAATAATAATTATAAAAATAGAATAAAAATGGTTGGGTGGAAGGTGGAAGAGCTCCTCAAGGAAATCCCTGACACTTAAAAAAAAAAAAAAAAAAAAAAAAAAAAAAAATTTTCCCAATCATATA
>NW_007456118.1:0-360 GCF_000475195.1 Diaphorina citri | reverse complement strand
ACTGTTAAATGAAGTGTTCATACCTTGGGACTGGCTGTCACTGTAAAGTTCGCCTGTACAGTACTTATTTAACAGTACGTGAATCCCATAAATGCTCTGTATTGTGTTAAGCATACCTAAATGCTTGTCACAAATATCATTCCCCAATATTATCACACCTAGATAAATTTTACGACATGACTTGGACTCAAACCACCAACCTCCAGATCCGAAGTCGAACGCGTTAACCACTGCACCGCTGAGTTTGGTTACCATCTCTAATTATTCCACTTTTCTCACCTTTCTCTCTCCCGTTTCCTTCTCAGCTGGAAGAAGAGCCGTTCAATCCGGACTTTGTCGAAGTTGACCGAGTGCTGGACG
>NW_007456117.1:0-360 GCF_000475195.1 Diaphorina citri | reverse complement strand
GGTCAAAATACCGGATAAAAAAAGTAAAAATCACACGACTTTCTAAGTTTTTTAGAAATGGATGGACCATAAGTTATCCAACCTCAGGGGTGTAGTGGTTAACACGGTGGACTTTGAAACCAAGACTTAGTTGAGGTTGGTGGTTCGAGTCCAAGTCAAGTCAAAATATTTAAAGTAGTGTGCAGACTCCCTACATTCAGAGTGTAATAGAAAGTAAAAAAAAAGCTGAACCTATTCTGTCTTCACTGCTCAAATAAAAAGTCTAATTTATGCTGAAATGTGCTCAATGCTCATAAATCATCTCTCGATATTGAATTTGATTTTCTTCTCTTTTGGAAAAATGGTCGATAGGAGTTTTTT
>NW_007456116.1:0-360 GCF_000475195.1 Diaphorina citri | reverse complement strand
GCTTTTAACCATAGCCAAGTGCTGTTTTAGATACAGTTTTCGAGAGATCTCCTTTGTGGTTTGTCTGGAATATCCTTTCTACCTTCATCATTATTAGAAGCATTATAATTCAGTGAATATGTGCTTCGTTCCTACCTGACGGGCGAGGATCTAATAATAATAATCCCGTCTCTCATATTTAATGGAGGAAACTTTTCTGCTGATAAAAGGAGAAAACCAAGGGGAATTTGATAATAAAGGGAACTACGTATGACATAAAGGGAACTATTATAATAATGTAGGTAGGTAAGCCATGTAACGTGTTGTGTTAATGTCTTACCTGCGTATGTGGCTATTTAATTAAATTATGATCCTTGACCA
>NW_007456115.1:0-360 GCF_000475195.1 Diaphorina citri | reverse complement strand
TTTCGTAAGAAGTCTAGGGCTCTTCTAGATAACCAAAGGGAAGGTGACAAAAGATCTAACCAGGTCGCAGTGAGATAGGGCGTTTATTATAGCCGATGGCCTTACTTATACCAATACCAAAAGACCACAAGGAAATCAGCATATATAGTTTACATGGGTTTATGTCTTCCCTTGTGGAATTCTCACCCCACGCCTCTGGCTTAAACCCCTGCAAAGGAGGCATAAAGCATAGCTAAGATTATGGAAAGGTATTAGGATTTTATATCGGATTTATGGACGTGCTTTTACTGTAGGCATAATACTATTTACGTGTATGTTTAGACCTAATAAAAAGTAATAAATGAGTTATGTACATCAGGT
>NW_007456114.1:0-360 GCF_000475195.1 Diaphorina citri | reverse complement strand
TAAACACAGCAGTAAAGGAGGTTAATAATGTTTTAAATATAGTTGCATTTTTCATTAGGGTCGGATGGAATTCTTGGTAAGAAGCGGTGAAGCATGCAGAAAAGTGGGGAGAAAAATCCCGAAGAATATCTCCTCCCGCCCATCTTCATTAGTAGCTTTTCCCCTAGGATCGTCAGCCTAGTTAGCTTGGTTGGTAGCTCGTCCGCCTTGAAAGCGCTAGGCCGCGGGTTCGATTCCCGCCCGGGCGGATTTTATCCTTAACGGATGATGATCGTTCTGGGAATGGCTGGCTTTCTCCTAGCCTGCCTTCCTTCTCTCTTCGCTTTCGGGACGATAAGACCTTGGCAGTTACACAGTTTC
>NW_007456113.1:0-360 GCF_000475195.1 Diaphorina citri | reverse complement strand
AGTTGGGGAACCTAAGGAGAATCAGTTAAAACAAAAATTAGTATCATAGCATAAATTAGTCTAACTATGCCACATTTATCTCTTGTTTCAGCATATGCCACCACAGATTGTCCGCTTTCCACTTGTTCTCTTTCTACTTTCTAGAACAGGGGTTCTTAACCTTTTAGAATTGGCGGACCACTATTGATAAACCAAAAATCTCGCGGACCACTTGAGATTATGTATGTATAATTGTATATGCAATCAATTGTACATTGTACACACACACACACACACACACATGCCAAGGTACTGTATCATTGCTTCAATTTCAAGGTCACAAATGCAATCGTTGATAAGAGCGGAGTTAAGAGGAAAGAT
>NW_007456112.1:0-360 GCF_000475195.1 Diaphorina citri | reverse complement strand
GAGGATGGGCAATGATTTTTGTCTCCTCCGGGAACGAGAAAAAGGGATGAAAACGTACAAAAATGGGGAAGAAGAAGAAGAGGAAGAGGAAGGAGAAGAAGAAGGAGAAGAAAAAGAAAGAGGAAAAAGAGGTTTCTCAACCCCTCAAGGAGGAGAGGAAGAAATCGAAAAAAAGGAGGAAGGAATAAAGAAGATAGAGGAGGAGAAGAAAATGGGATAAAAACGTACCAAAAAGGCAAAAGAAGAAAAGGGAAAAAGGAGAAGAGAGGAGGAGGCGTGAAAAAGGAGCAGGAAGAGAAGAATAAGAAAAAGGAGGAGGAAAAAAAGAAGAAGAAAGGAATTTAATAGAGCAGAACGAAA
>NW_007456111.1:0-360 GCF_000475195.1 Diaphorina citri | reverse complement strand
GCCTGGAGTGAGTTTTTTTTTTTTTTTTTTTTTTTTACCTCCCTCTAGGTAATTTTTATGGACATCGGAGCAACCAATAGCGGTAGTATGACAGTTTGCAGCCAGTATTTTGACCGCTTTTCTGACAGATACATAGGTATATCCTTGAAAATTATTTCCCTTCGCATAGGTGAGGAAAGTAAAATTCCAATAGGATTAGGAAAGTCATATGATGGTCACGCCAGATTAGCATTACAACTTTCAGCCCCGAGAGATGGTTAATGAGTTTTTGTCAAACTAAACCTTTTTCCAGCTTCAACAAAGCGAGTCTCATCTCAGCTCCGAGGACAACGCCACCAAGTGTTCTTCCCTACCCCGGGG
>NW_007456110.1:0-360 GCF_000475195.1 Diaphorina citri | reverse complement strand
TTCCTGTCTCCATCGTGTGGAGCCATCCCTGCTCATGGGATCAGCGAGGCTGAGTTTGCCGGTAAGTGACAGGCCTTGCCAGAAGTCGAAGATTTTTTTCTACCAGCATTGATACTGCAGCAAAATACTGGGATACTAGGGGAAAATATGAGACCTTGGTTAGACTGAGGGGGTAAGGGACTTTTGAGTCCTATCCCAGCAGGATAAACAAGGTATATTCTATTCTATTCTAATCGTTAATTTCCATATTTGTAAACACCAAGTATTTTTGTCAGCCTATTTAGCTTGGAGGGTAGCGTACCTGCCTTGCAAGCGCTAGGGCGCGGGTTCTATTCCTGCCCGGGGAGAACTTTACCCCAA
>NW_007456109.1:0-360 GCF_000475195.1 Diaphorina citri | reverse complement strand
CCTCAGCTCAGCCATTGAAGCTTGCCCCGCTTGTTTAGGTAGGTCTGGGACAAAGATTCCTCTTGAAATTGTTGGTCTCTAAACTGTGCCGCACTGTTTCCTTGAGATCATTTGAACATAAACCAGTAATTTTGGGTCAATTTTAAGTGAAGTTTGCACTAGTTTTCCACTCTGTAAAGGCAGGGGACAGTTGTGAAAGATCAGCCTCCCCAGCCTTTGCTTCTAAAGTGCCATCACCTATTGGGACACACCCTAGAACCTTACCTCATAAAGTAACCCACAAAATAGATACCATAATTTTGATAGTCATAGGTTAACATCAACGTTTATTTGGCCAGGACCCAAAAACCATCACGTAAG
>NW_007456108.1:0-360 GCF_000475195.1 Diaphorina citri | reverse complement strand
TACATAATACCATTTACTTGGTGACAATTTTTCACAAGGAACTCTATAATGATTTTCACAGAGGGCCCGCAAATGTTTTTACAGATAACTCTGCAGTCTGAAATGTTTTCACAGAGAGCTCCGCAATTATTTCACACTTCCACTGCATCTCGTCCTTTGCATCGAGTCCATTGCACCGAGAATGCAACCTCATGCATCACCCAAGTCTGGTACAACCTCAACTGCATCCTCGCGCAAATCATCTTAATGTCCCGAATTGTCATTCGACGGAGCAGCGGTGTTGTGGCGGTGTTGATAATAGCATCAGAAATTCAAATTGTTTATTCCCTCGCTGCGCTTTATGCGCTTGAAGTGACGCGC
>NW_007456107.1:0-360 GCF_000475195.1 Diaphorina citri | reverse complement strand
AATCGCGTCTTTCATGACTTCCGTAGTGGACTCTGCCGAAACCTGGTTTGTTCAGGTAAGAAACACTATATCTGGTAACATTGTATTTACCTCATTTGAGTAGGTATCTACTATCTAACACATTTGAGTTAGACATATTTAAGTATGTAACATCTAACTATATAGTTTGAGTTAGAGATGGCAAACTAGTGTTCTTTTAAGAATTCTGCCATTTAATTCTTCTCTTCAGCTCTAGAGAGAGAGAGAGAGTAGAAAATAATTTAATTCTACATGGTACGCCACAAAAATGCTGACAACGGCTGAGGGTCATTTTCGTAACTTCGGTTTCATTCCCGAGAAAAGCCCAAAAGACATATTTCT
>NW_007456106.1:0-360 GCF_000475195.1 Diaphorina citri | reverse complement strand
AAAACCTACTTTTAAAAACATGACCTTTGCATTTGAAAAGCTAGGATCACACGATGTGGCAGAGCGACATATAATCTGGCAATTTTCTCTTTCATGGTCCATACCTTGTGATCGGTCTTCGTTAACATTTATCTTGTCGTGAGTTTCATCCTATTTTTTTCAATGTCCTGTAGGCAATATAATTCAAATGAGAGTGTTCTCACTACACACGCCACCTTGTGTAGTGAACCTTGGTAAATTGCTATGGTCCCTTAGAAAATTGCCAGATTGCATGTCCCTCTTCCATATACAGGGTGGTTCGTGATTTGCGAACCACGCTTATATCTCAGAAACGGCTGGGAATTAAGGAATGAAATAAAC
>NW_007456105.1:0-360 GCF_000475195.1 Diaphorina citri | reverse complement strand
TATTTCTGTAGAAATAAATTGCAAAACTTTGCCAAAGTTCAAGACGGAAAACTTGAAAGAATTTGAGAAAATCCAAATGAGAGTTAAAAAAAAGCTAACAACTCTCAAAATCAACAGATCTTCGCTGTAATTATTTCTGTGCTAAGAAATAATTGTGTAGATTCAAGTATAAAAAACTTTAATTTAGTCCCGGTTTGTCTGATTGAAATCGAGATATTGAGATATTCAATATAAGAGGAGGGAAAATAGATTAGCTTTTCCTGGAAAGGACAGAATTTTGATAATTTTATCTTTTACTAATTTTATTCTACTTCAGGAAAATGAGTTTGGGGAAAGAAGCTCTGGGTGGAAATTTTAATA
>NW_007456103.1:0-360 GCF_000475195.1 Diaphorina citri | reverse complement strand
TCTCTCTCTTTCCCTCTCTCTCTCTCTCTTTCTCTCTCTCTCTCTCTTTCCCTCCCTCTCTCTCTCTCTTTCCCTCCCTCTCTCTCTCTTTTCTTCCCTTTCGTTCCCTCGATCTTTCTCTTCTCCTCTCTCTGTTTTTTCTCCTTTCCTCTCTCTCTCTCTCTCCCTCTCTCTCTTTCTATTCCTCTCTTTCCCTCCCTCCCTCTCTCTCTCTCTCGTTTTCCCTTTTTCTCTTTCTATTCCTTTATCTTTCTCTCTCTTTTCTTCCTTTCGTTCCCTCGATCTTTCTCTTCTCCTCTCTCTCTCTCTCTCTCTCTCTTTCCTTAATTCCATTCTTTTCTATTTCGTCCTCCCCTTTCG
>NW_007456102.1:0-360 GCF_000475195.1 Diaphorina citri | reverse complement strand
TTTTTTTTTTTTTTAATTCCGAGATTCGAACCCACGTACCTAGGTCATCCGGATCCTCTGGTTCACAGCCCACACATCCAGGACACGGGTCCTTACTCTTATACTGGTAGAAGTGAGGTGGTAGGGAATATTTCAGGGTGAGAGCCCGCTCTTCTTCGCTCAACTGGGGTACTTTCTCAAACACTATTTCCACTTCATCTGAAACGAAGAAAAGAGATTCGACTCGTGTGGTCTGTGTCGCAGTATGCCTCTCATCAGATGGGCGGTAAGAGACACAATACTTTTCATTTAGGTGCCGGGTCAACATGAGAACACCATGTTATATTATATATATTTTTTTAAAAATTTTAAAAGATGAAG
>NW_007456101.1:0-360 GCF_000475195.1 Diaphorina citri | reverse complement strand
TTATCCTCACGAACTGAATGTTCACCTATTTTTTGAAGAAACAAAAGCATTGACATCTCACAGTCAGAAATGTAAGTACTAGTACGTATACGTTAAATACTCATAATACCTACCCCTGGTATATGTATGGAACAAATGGGAAGGAGATAACTGGTTCTTGGTGGATATGCTTAAGGTACCAAATTTCTAATTAGAGAAAGAGATGAGAGAAATAGGGAGAGAGATAAATAGGAGCAGTGGCGTAGCGTCCATGTAGGGCGTGTATGGCGGCTATACACTCAAAAATTCCACTCAAATACCCTTAAATATTGACTTTATATAATTATTGTATTCTTATTAGATAGATATTGTGATAGAAAT
>NW_007456100.1:0-360 GCF_000475195.1 Diaphorina citri | reverse complement strand
AGAAGCAGAACTTTTTCTACTAATACCTAGGTAGGTACCTACTTCTTAAAACAATTTTATTTTCTTTAAAAAAAAAAAGAAAAAAAAATTAAAAATTAAAAATTTAAAAGACAATTGAGATTCGACATACGACATACAATTTTATTTTCTTGTCCGATACTTCCTAGGTAAAAGAAGAGGAAAATCTGAGCATGCATTCTGGAAAAGCTACAATCACGAAAAGAAAATATTGGTTCATGTCCAACAGAAAATTATGTGTCCACACAGCAAAATCTCTCGGTGAATCTTGACCACGTAGGCGAAAACAATAAGAGAAACAGATAAATCCAAACCCTCTGCTGATATGAATGGAAAATGTAC
>NW_007456099.1:0-360 GCF_000475195.1 Diaphorina citri | reverse complement strand
TTATGTGGCGTATGGTACAGGTGGGCCAATAAATGGTACGTTTTTTAGGTGGGCGAATAAATGGTACACTTATCCTATTTCATTGACGTGTCTTCTAGACAGTTACCCCCAAAATGTTCACACCCTTACCTAGTCCAGACGGGGATGAAGGCATCGCAGGGTTGCCTAGTGAACCACTGGGATTTTGGGGCGGGGAGAAGCGCTCGGCTCCGCCTACGGAGGACGGTAGAGAGACGGGAATGGAGAGGGGAACGATGTTGTTGTTGATGTGCGAGTTGGCGCCGCTGCCGCCGCTGCTTGAAGAGGTGATCAGTCTTTCTTCCGATTGCCTGGGGTGAGGAAAATTTTAATGGTTTTATA
>NW_007456098.1:0-360 GCF_000475195.1 Diaphorina citri | reverse complement strand
GTTCAGGTGAAACGAGAATAGGAATTAATTGAAATATCTGCAACTGGATCTCCTCTTTTGAGGTGGAAGATGAAATGGTAGATGGTGTTGATAGGAGAAGGAATAAATTAAGCCTCTCATCGCCCGAGGGAGAATTTCCCTGCTTTCAGTGAGCTGTAGAGGATAATATGGGTTTGTATCATGGATAGAAAAGGGACACAAGGACACCATATGAAAAGCTAATGTTCTTTTTTTCCAACTACCTATCAAACTACCTAAGAGAGATGTTATTAACATTTTCGGTACGATATCAATAGAGCTGAGAAAAAGAATTGTTACGAATTACCCAATAATATTGCGTCTTAGATGGGTGAGTACGTG
>NW_007456097.1:0-360 GCF_000475195.1 Diaphorina citri | reverse complement strand
AGAATATACGCCAGTGGGTCAATCCTTCACATGTATTTTGCCCTTTGGCAATTTTTGCTTACAGAGATTTCTTCAAATATGGGAGGGCTTATTGATCTTTACCCTCTTTGTTTCAGGAAGTGGAAGCTTTGGAAGATGGCGTTCGTCGAGTGACAGACTGGATTCTGGGGGCTGGAGAAAGCATGCTGATTGGTCAACAGGATGTTGGTTACGATATATCCTCCGCTGAAGACCTGAGACAGGCTCACAATTCTGTAGAACTCCAGTGCAGGGTAAGTGGGGAAGCTTATGCCACACGGCAGCAGCCAAAAGCGTGTGATTAGTGTACGGAAAGTCATTCATTCAGATACCAAACACGCG
>NW_007456096.1:0-360 GCF_000475195.1 Diaphorina citri | reverse complement strand
CTTCTTCTTCTTTTCCTTCTTTCTTTCATCTTGTTCATTTTCTTCGCTATAACATTGCCTCACAGAATTTTCATTTCTCCCATGTTCGAGAATTATCTTGCGACGTTTTTTTTAAGCAATTTTAATTTTACCTGTGGTATGGAACGACGAACGACACAAAGGATTTTTTTTTTCAAGGGGTTTGATAGCGGGAACTGTAACTGCTAAGGTCTTATCGTCCCGAAATCGAAGAGAAAAAGTGGACAGGGTTAGGAGAAAGCCAGCCGTTCCGAGAACGAACAATATCCGTTCAGGATAAAATCCGCCCTAGGCGGGAATGGAACCCGCGCTCTAGCGCTTACAAAGCAGACGCAATAAAAA
>NW_007456095.1:0-360 GCF_000475195.1 Diaphorina citri | reverse complement strand
AGAAGAAAAATGAGCTAGAGAAGTAGGTACAGGTGAGGAGCCAGACGTAGTAGGTAGAGGGGGAGGAGAAGAAGAAGAAGAAGAAGAGGTAGGTAGAGGAGGGGACGAAGAAGAGGAGGTAGGTAGAGGGGGAGGAGGAGGAGAAGAAGAAGAAGAAGAAGAAGAAGAAGAAGAAAAAGTTACAGGTAGAGGGGGAGAAGAAGAAATTCTATGTAGAGGGGGAAATGAAAATGAAGATAGATATGAAGTAGGTAGTATAGTAGGAGTAGGAGGAGTAGGAGAAGGAGGAGGAGGAGGAGGAGGAGGAGGAGGTGAGAGTTCTAGAAAAGCACAGCTATAATCACAGTTAGACGTATTAAA
>NW_007456094.1:0-360 GCF_000475195.1 Diaphorina citri | reverse complement strand
CTCAAGTGAAGGTAGAATTTATTGTTTTTGGATCGAGAGTTTTTGGACTGCACCTGTATGAACTCATATGTGGTATGGAAATGAGTGAAGACAGTGATCAATAGTTTTGAGTGACAACATTGACAACAGAGTTTGGAAATTTTGAATTTGAAGTTTTCAAGATTCCACGGGAAAATTAGACATGAAAAATCTCCGCCAATCAAAAACAAGTGTGTAAACGATAAATGATCAAGGAATGAAAGGAAAAAAATCCATGAAAGGAAATGTCTTTTTATTTAAAATTAAATCAGGCGAATGGACCAGATAAAACCTCTCGAAAACACATGAAAGCTTCTAGCGATGCGTTGGTCGCTAGAGGCA
>NW_007456093.1:0-360 GCF_000475195.1 Diaphorina citri | reverse complement strand
AGAAAAATACAGAAAAATTAAGCAGCAAGTCCAGGAAGTCAATGAAACTGGGCCCAATAAGACCAATTACATAACCTTGGCTAAAATTCTTCTACTGGCCACTGAGAAAACTATAGCCAAAATGTACTGACAAGTGATTTTTCACTAAATTTAGTGAATTGTTGGCAAATCTAGTGATTTGAGGTCGATCTAGTGATTTTTGAAAGAAATGTAATTTCATTGCAAAATTGCTCTTAAAGCTGAAAAAATAGACTATTTTTTTTTTAAAACCTACAATTTGCCATTTGCCCCTTCAAATTAGTCGCGTATGCAATATGCACTGCTTAAAATTTAGTGAAAGCGCTATAGTTGCCTTCACAC
>NW_007456092.1:0-360 GCF_000475195.1 Diaphorina citri | reverse complement strand
TTTTTTGCAAAAAAATAATGCATTTGGGGAAACATTTAGCACGAAAGGTCGATTCCTACGTAAAAAGTCTTCAAAAATCCAAATCTGAAGTCAAAACGGGCAAATAAAATTTGAATTTTCAACCTTTTCAAATAATTTTTCGCTGTTTTGACTTCAGATTTGGATTTTTGAGAATTTTTTACGTAGGAATCGACCTTTCGTGCTTAATTTAATGTTTCCCCAAATACATAACCACTATTTGTGTAGGTACGGTTCATCAGTACCTATACCTTCCCACCTATTTTTTGCAAAAAAAGAAAAAAAATATTAATAATAATAATAAAATAAAATAATATAAAAAAATAATAGAGTGAGAAAGAC
>NW_007456091.1:0-360 GCF_000475195.1 Diaphorina citri | reverse complement strand
AAGTTTGAATAAAAGATTCCCAACAAAATGAATTTTTACTTTCTATTTTATTTGTATATAGGTAGAGAAAGAAAAAAAATCGGAGAAACACACTTTATTATTGTTGTAAATGAGAAACACGAGAATTTGAAAATTCACATTTTACGCTCAAGGGCCCTGTAGACGATCAAGTATGCTTGTCAAGCAACCGAGCTTGTCAATCATTTTGACCATGTGATTGTCAAGCCAATTTCACAAGCATATCAAGCTTGAAGTGGTTGCGATCAATTTTGATTTGAAAATCTAGAGGGCAAAGCTTGACAAGCACTATTGCAAGTGTACGGACTACGGGCCACTTTACGACCCTTGTGGAGAGCCGAA
>NW_007456090.1:0-360 GCF_000475195.1 Diaphorina citri | reverse complement strand
TGAAATAATAAAAAACAAAGCTAGGTATAGGTATTTAATATGAAGTATATAAATAAAAGAAGCAAAAAACTTTGTATTTTCAGATTCATTAGTCATTACCGAAAGCAATCACGGAATGGGAGGTAGAATGTTTCTAAACGTGGATATTAGTGGTGAACGCTTGTGTTCTCATTAACTCATTTTTCGGGAAATGACGAATTCAGAGGAGCAAGTTGATTTGGGAGTTCAGGAAGTTGATGTTCATAGGTGTTAAAGACGTGCTTATAATGAAAATCAATTGGGGATGTGTAAAAAGTGAGTGAGCGAGTTAAAAGAACTCCTCTTTTCGTGTGTACTACTCAGTGAGTCAAAATTTCATGA
>NW_007456089.1:0-360 GCF_000475195.1 Diaphorina citri | reverse complement strand
TAAATTCTTCAATAGTGCAGGTCCCATTGGATGGGTAGGTAAATATTTATTTATTTATGCTATTTATGTTCTATTTAAAATTTTGTTTTCATAATGCAAAGTGTGAAAGTTTCTACAGGTTTCCCACACAAGTTGGCTGGCTGGCGTAGGTGCAAAAGGAGTTCTAGGATACATAAATTCTATGCAATACATAAATAATGGATTGTTTTCACCGTTTAAAAACTTTAAACACAGCTAAGTCGTGCTATTATAGGTTTAGCCGCAGGAGACACTAATCTCTGTAAAGCGACTGTGACCTGTACTCCAGACCTGTGTACTAGAGCTGAACCTGTGTGTGGGAAGGTTTTAAAGCTAGCCAAA
>NW_007456088.1:0-360 GCF_000475195.1 Diaphorina citri | reverse complement strand
CAGAAAATACAACAAGGGTCAGTTGTTAATAGAAAAGAAGGTGCAATAATCCTATACAGTGGACTCCGCACACAGGAACTTCGTCAGAAAAGACACCCAAAGGTAAAGCCCAACAAAAAAAGCTTTGAAGTGGTAACCCCATATTATTTCATTCATTGCACAAGGCTCAATGGTTGTGATATTAGCTCAAATATTTCATTTGTGCGATCCACTCTCCAAACATATGTAGGTATTGTAGGTGTATTAGTGCTTATCTCTGTCTGAATTTCGTTTGCTCTTATCGATCCCCCCAAAAAATACCACTTCGTGGCATAAAAAAGACCCCGCCAAGTCGTTCCTCCCAAAATAAATCAAGTGCCC
>NW_007456087.1:0-360 GCF_000475195.1 Diaphorina citri | reverse complement strand
CCTTATTTTTTTTTTTTCTTTAGCCTTAAAATGCCACTTGTTTTGTGGGAAAAGGTTAGTGGAGAATGGCTGTCTTAAAAGGTAGTAGAGGGTAGAACACCTTCTTGGCCCGACTGGAAACGAAGCTTTGCACTCTGGAGGTCCGGATTCGAAGTTTCCAACTGGATAAGTAGAGGATTGGATAGAGATAGATACCTTTTAATAATATTCAGTGGATAAGTTAATTCCCAAGGTGTTTTCTACTGCCCGCATGCCCTTGGAAAGGGAGCATTTCCTCTACCAGAGTTAGAGGTCATATTCCCAAGTAAATTAGGACACATTTTCAGACTGAACCCGCACCCTTCTGTTTACCAGGCAAGT
>NW_007456086.1:0-360 GCF_000475195.1 Diaphorina citri | reverse complement strand
ATTAATCTTTATTTTTTGTCTAATTAAACAAACTATTTAAGTGTTTAAAACAGTAGCTCTGATTTTTTTAAACACCATCATCATAAAAGCTCAATTTTTGTATCCAGTGTTTTTTTTAAAGGAATATTTCATTTTTAGTCCTAACTCATAATTAGTTCATTTTTATTTTTTTGAGTAAATATTAAAGTAACATATGAGGAATTTTGTTTTCTACGCGACCTTGCTTCGAAAATTCTTGGTGCAATTTTTCTTTCCCAATTTAAAACAAGCAAGGTGAAGAAAACCTTTTTTAAGCTCTATTACATGAACGACAATTATTATAAATAATAATCAAATAAATTTAAAATAAAAATATTAACT
>NW_007456085.1:0-360 GCF_000475195.1 Diaphorina citri | reverse complement strand
ATTATCACTTTCTCTGATATTTAAAATCACTGAGAATGAGCCATGAATGAAAGTAGCTTTATGTTTTGACCCTCAAGAGAGTGTTTCCTTTGACAAAGATATTCTAAATCTATGTGCTACTACTATCTTGTTTTATAAAGACATTTTGTGGCGTCACGGTTATCTAGAAAAACCAATATTACATATTTACATTACATTTTCAGAGAAAAATCAAAATTAAGGAAGAAAAAAGAATTGATCGATTTGCTTATTTGTTCCGAAATAGGTACTCTCAAATATTACACATTACAGGTGGCTTTCTTCTAAACAAGAATGATGCATAAGAGTTTGATTTTTCCTTAGTCATGGTGTTTAGTACAA
>NW_007456084.1:0-360 GCF_000475195.1 Diaphorina citri | reverse complement strand
ATTTAGTACGTTTTTTTACCTTTTGAAAACTAGGTAGTTATAAGTTAGTATCCTTTTTACTCCAGGCGCAGGAAAAACCTCATGGTCCTCATGTCCATTGGATTTGCATCTGAAAATCCCATTTATCGACGTACCTACATAATTATGTAACTTGTTGTTTCACCTTTTTCAATGTCAGAAGAATGGATTTTCCGTTGACGCGAATTCAACTGAAAAAAAACGCACACACACAACCCCGACCCACCCATCCCTAAAGAAAAATACAACTTACCACAGCAGGACTTTCCAAAGTCAAGGCGCACCAATTGCACCATGTAGGGTTCCAGAAGGTTGACGTACCACCAGGGTACTCGCTCCGGG
>NW_007456083.1:0-360 GCF_000475195.1 Diaphorina citri | reverse complement strand
GGTTGTGAATTTGAATACAACACTCTGCAACAGGTTTCCCTCCTTACATCCTGTGGTGAAAAGTTAGCGCGGAATATTGAGGAGTACATAATAACCAGTTGTGTGTATTTGGTGTGGTCCCCCTAGGCACCTGTTTTGTGTTTGGGGCTGGATTCAATTCAAAGTTTTGTACAGCTTCCTGTTTTACTTAAATCAGGGTTCTCTTAATTGATAACTAAGATGTAATCACTGGTAAGGTATTTACTTACTTAGAAGGAGTTGTAGGAGGATTTGTAACTTACTTAGTGGTGCCTCGGTGGTGTAGTGGTCAAGGCGCTCGCCTGGTAAACAGGAGGGCGTGGGTTCAATCCCAGCCGAGGT
>NW_007456082.1:0-360 GCF_000475195.1 Diaphorina citri | reverse complement strand
CTACTAATATACTGTAGGTATTTCTTCAACTAAAATAGCGGGCCCCCCCTTAGGCATAATCCTGGTTACGCCCATGATAACAACGGAGGTCTTATCGTCCCGAAATCGGACAGGAGAAATCTAGCCGTTCCCAGAACAAACCTCATCTGTTAGAATAAAGTTCGCCACTTACGGGAATCGAACCCACGAGCTAGCGATTACAAAATAGGAGCGCTATCCTCCAAGCTCAGTAGACTGACAAACATCCTACAAGAAATCTTATATTTCGGGACGAATGGGGCTCAACCAAATGAAAATTTTTTTCGAGGTAGAGTCCTATTCCGATGTAAAAGTACCCAAAAAGTGCATTGGCGCACTCAA
>NW_007456081.1:0-360 GCF_000475195.1 Diaphorina citri | reverse complement strand
ATAATAAAATAACCATTTCAAAACAGGCAACCATATTGAATTATTGATCATGTAAAAATGGTTTGATAATTGGTTTATCTATACTTGGGCTGAATACTTTGGACATCAGCTCATCAGAGATTATATACCTAACTACTAACTAGTAATGAAGATTCCCCCCTGCACTAGGACAGTGTAGTGGGTGGATAATAATCAATCATTAATGTTTATGTAGAATAATAAAACTTACAACAATAATCAATATTATTAAGAACATCGTGCGTATATGGAATTGAAATTGAAGTACCTGACTATAATATTTGTAGCTAAACCTGAAGCAGGATACACACGTAACAGTTTACTAGACATTTAGAATGATAA
>NW_007456080.1:0-360 GCF_000475195.1 Diaphorina citri | reverse complement strand
TCCCTGCCGCCCTCAAAGTAAAAGTATCTGCTAGGGGAACATTGCTAGTCCTACATACTGGACTCCGCACACAGGAATTTCGCCAGAAATGACCCCCATTTCAATGTAATGTAATGTAAAAGTATCTACTAACAACTAATTAATTGAAATGACTGTGTGACTCACAAAGAACATGACGTTCTCCAGTTGACAAATCGAATTCCACACATCCACTCGCTACTGGCCATACATCAACTACTAGTCACTCATCATCTCATCAACTACTAGTCACTCATCAACTACCAACTACCAGTCACTCATCATCTCATCAACTACTAGTCACTCATCATCTCATCAACTACTAGTCACTCATCATCTCAT
>NW_007456079.1:0-360 GCF_000475195.1 Diaphorina citri | reverse complement strand
AAAGGTAGTCTGGCTGAGGGACTTTAAACAGGGATGATATCTGAAATCTCCCTTGCTAAAGAAATAGCAGCCAGCCTAGTTAGCTTGGTTGGTAGCGCGTCTGCCTTGTAAGCGCTAGGCCTTTGATTCCAGCCTGGGGCGAATGTTATCCTGAACGGATAATGTTCGTTCTCGGAACGGCTGGCTTTCTCCTATCCTACCTTCTTCCTTTCTTCGATTTCAGGACGACAAAATCTTAGCAGTTTTAGTTCCTCCCATCAAACCTCTTAAAAAATAAAATGAAAAAAAACTCACCTTAGTGTACCACTCGCGTTGCATCTTGCTCAGACCTACATACACCTTGAGTTCTTTCTTCGGCTT
>NW_007456078.1:0-360 GCF_000475195.1 Diaphorina citri | reverse complement strand
AAAAAAGCATTTAAAATGTAAAATGCAAAATGCTTTTTCAAAACCAATTTGAAATGTAAATGTACATTTTACATTTTGCATTTTCCATTTTGCGGTTCGCACATCTCTGTAGATAGAAAATGTCAAAACACGTACCCACACCTACCTATGTGGATTTGTGGATATTGGGTATGCACGTCCGAGTTTAGGAAGTACCAATGATCAGAATTAAACAAAATGTGGGTTTATTTATTTACCTACCCACTTCATTTGGGTTTTGGTTTTAATATGAGGATTTACAACTTGTTACGCCTATTATTTTCATCAAATTTTAACTAGTGGTTCTGTGAACTGTAGACCTCACTCAGATTCTTTTGCCTA
>NW_007456077.1:0-360 GCF_000475195.1 Diaphorina citri | reverse complement strand
TCGTCTCCACTAATATCAGAACTGTTCGTTAGTAGATTAGATTTGTATAGGCTTATTCCATCTTTTGGGGCTCTTTGCGCCTGCACCCAAGCCTTGGAGGGGGCTTTTTAAAGAATTTTTCTTACATTCCGCGTGTCTTCTTACCCACGGATTTTTTGTTACACCCTGTTTGTTTTTTTTACCCACAAGTCTTGTCCCATTCTAAAGATTTCTTCTAAAGATATTTCAAATGCATTTTTTTCTCATCCACTGCATCCTTTCTTCGTCATTTTTCCAATAATTCTCTCCCTCCCTCCCTCTCTCCCTCTCTCTCTCTCTCTCTCTCTCTCTCTCTCTCTCTCTCTCTCTCTCTCTCTTTTT
>NW_007456076.1:0-360 GCF_000475195.1 Diaphorina citri | reverse complement strand
TGACGGACATACAGAACCTCCGGTGAAGAAAATGAAGAAGGATGCTCACAAAATCCATGCCCTTCTGACAAGTAAGTCCCTCTGTCCCTTTAATTTCTTTATCTATTTCTCCATTCATCTACATTTCCCTCCTCTCCCTCTCTGCTTCCTTTTCTTCTCTCTCTCTCCCTGCCTCTTCATTTCTCTCCCCCTCTCCCTTTCTCTTTACCTCCCTCTCTGCCTCTCTCCTTGTCATCATTTCTATCTTTGTTTGTCTGCCCCCTACATTTTTCTCTCTCTCTTCTTTCTCTTTACCTCCCTCTCTGCCTCTCTCCTTGTCATCATTTCTATCTTTGTTTGTCTGCCCCCTACATTTTTCTC
>NW_007456075.1:0-360 GCF_000475195.1 Diaphorina citri | reverse complement strand
ATCATGTTTTTGTCTCCAATATAGTGTCTTTGGTTGACTAGTTGGTTCTATTTTTAATGTCAAAATTGTTGGATATTGGCAAAAATACCAATCTGTCTCGAATTGAACTAATAAACATGAGTGTAATATAAATTGGTTAGGTAACGTGTTCACAGCACATCCTAAAGGAGACGTATATCAAGTCCTAGACTATGACGTGCGAATTTACGCACCTCATTATCATTTGGTAACGAGCTACAGGTTGATATTAACCAAACTAATAGGCACTTAATTACCATAACATTATAATAGATACTATCAGACAAGTATATTAAGTATACAGATACCTATATGCAGAATAGAACACAAAGTACAGGTACA
>NW_007456074.1:0-360 GCF_000475195.1 Diaphorina citri | reverse complement strand
GCGGATCCGCTGGACGTCCGCAGAAATTATGACAAGCGAGCCTAGTTAGCTTGGTTGGTAGTGCGTCTGCTTTGTAAGCGCTAGGCCGCGGGTTTGATTTCCGCCCGAGACGGGTTTTATCCTTAACAGATAAAGCTCGGTCTCGAAATGGCTTTCTCCTATCCTGTCTAACCTGTCTTGCTTCTCTCTTCGATTTCGGGACGATAAGACCTTAGCACTTACCTACAGTTTCCTCTATCAAACCTCTATGAAAAGTTGGTCATAGAGGCACGGTTGGTCCAGTTTAGGGGCACGGTTGGTCCAGTGGTAACGCGCTTGCTTGCCATGCAGAAGGTCCCGGGTTCGAATCCCACCATCGAC
>NW_007456073.1:0-360 GCF_000475195.1 Diaphorina citri | reverse complement strand
ATCAAGTCTAATAATCCTTCCTTTTAGAGTCTGGAACAAGATCAGAATGAGCTAAAAGCTGATCGGCCTTTAGCTTTATCAACCTAACAACTTTCCTGTTCATAGGAATTTGCTGTACATATATGCATGTAGGTGTGTTGTGTAGGTATACGTACATAAGGTAAGGTATACCTAATTATGCAAGTAGGTAGTTTGAATGAACCTTATCGTCCGAGAGTATTACTAGCGAAATTCAAATGGACAAAGTTGTAAACAAAAGATAAGAAAATTGGATAATCGGATTTGTTTTGTAAACATTTCTTGAATCAATTTCATCACAGCATCAAAGGGTTTATCCGAGATAACAAAAGTACCTCCGCT
>NW_007456072.1:0-360 GCF_000475195.1 Diaphorina citri | reverse complement strand
ACCTCGGCTGGGATTGAACCCACGCCCTCCTGTTTACCAGGCGAGCGCCTTGACCACTACACCACCGAGGTAGGTTGTCTTATACTGCCAGCATAGGACTGCAAAGTCCCTATACTCTCACAGCCTGTGTAAAGAGTGAGTTACAAGAGATAACTCTCAGTGAACTACTCAATGAGTCAAATCCTAACTCCCTATACCCATAGGCAGTTGAGTGAGGTACATGTTTTAAGATCTGACTCACTGACTTAGTAATCCATTGAAATGAGTAGTTCTTAACTCATTCTCTTTTAAATCTGGACCTCTCGCGTACCAGGCGATTTAACCACGGCATTAATTGAAGAAGTTGAGAGGGCTGATTTA
>NW_007456071.1:0-360 GCF_000475195.1 Diaphorina citri | reverse complement strand
CAATGGTTTAGTACAGATGCTACCACAACATCTAGTAGTTGAACTAATTCCCGTATTTTCCTTTTAAAAGAACCAAAAGAGGAGAAAGCGGAAGAGAGGAAATCCTCTCAGTTTCCGAAAGGAAAATCCAACAATTCTTTCCATTTACTTGAAAAATTATGAGACTTGAATTTTGAATTACTACGTATATTGCACTTCGTTCATTCGTTGCAAAAGCTTTCGGAAAAAAATAGGATTATAAACATGACTCTCTATTTCCTCAACGATTCACGTTGATTTCTTGATTCCATTCGTGTGACTGTGTCGCTCAAAATGCATGAGCTACATAATTATGCACCAACTTCAAAATTTTGCGGTCAT
>NW_007456070.1:0-360 GCF_000475195.1 Diaphorina citri | reverse complement strand
ATCGGGGATGAAAGTATAATGATTAGAAAGCTGGGAAAAAAAGCTATAAGAAAATGTAGAGTTTAGGTGGATTATCTCGTTCCAACCTCCCCGTTGGAGCGTCTTTTCCCTGAAAAATAGGTATCAATTTTCACATATAAGCTCGGGACTAAGTTGCTTGTTCGGGCTATACGGGTTCGTTCTGACACGAAATCGGGGATGAAGGTATATTCGTTAGAAAGCTGGGAAAAAAAGCTATAAGAAAATGTAGAGTTTAGGTGGATTATCTCTTTCCAACCTCCACGTTGGAGCGTCTTTTCCCTGAAAAATAGGTATCAATTTTCACATATGAGCTCGGGACTAATTTCGTTGGTGAGCGAA
>NW_007456069.1:0-360 GCF_000475195.1 Diaphorina citri | reverse complement strand
ACGAACATTATCCCATCAGGATAAAATCCGCCCCGGGCGGGAATCTAACCCGCGGCCTAGCGCTTACAAGGCAGACGCGCTACCAACCAAGCTAACTAGGCTGGCTTTCAAATCTTGATTGAAGACTCAGTAACATTATGAAGGATGAAGGTCCATTCCAACTAGTGGGCAACCAGTAACTTTATGAAGGATGAAGGTCCATTCTAACCAGTGGGCAACGATTTTTTCATTTATAGTAAAGCGCCGAAGAGGTTTCAGTACTTCGCTCCGAGGTGGGAGGTCCTGGGTTTGTCAACCACATCACCTTGGTGTCACATTTCAAGGAGAATGTCTCGCCCCCCCCCCAAAAAGGGAAAAAAT
>NW_007456068.1:0-360 GCF_000475195.1 Diaphorina citri | reverse complement strand
AGTAAAAGGAATTTTCAGTCCTATGCGAGCAGTATAAATAAGCACTAGGTATAAGCACTAGGTACCTATATATCTTCATAATTGTATCAAGGAGAATAGGTATAACATGTAGATAAATAGGTACCTACCCTTACCTGTAACGTAATACCTACTTATGAGAGATTCAACTTCAATATTATGAAGAGATATTATGTAGGTACCTATAATGGATTATAGGTAAGTAGGTAATGTAGGTAGGTATAATGGATTATAATGAGAGCCAGAGGCAGGGCCGGATTACCCATAAGGCAGAATGGCAGACTGCCACGGGCCCCGTGCTTTTGGGGGCCCCATGCTTTGAGGACTTACACTAGATATTAT